>NW_007260561.1:236884-319412 GCF_000164805.1 Carlito syrichta | reverse complement strand
TCGCTGCCCAGCCAGGTCTCGAACCTGCGGGCTCAGGCAATCCACTCACTTCAGCCTCCCAAAGGCGCGGGATTACAGGTTGAGCCACCAAGCCCGGCTTATTTTGAGCTTTTAATTGACATAATAATTATACATTTGTATGGGGTACAGTATGATGTTTCAATACATATATACATGGTATAGTACTCAAATCAGGATCATTAACATACCCATCACCTTAAACTCTTGTAATTTCTTGGTGGTAAGAACATTCGAAATCCTCTCTTATAACTATTTTGAAGTATACAAAATATCATTGTTGACTATAGTCACTCTACTGTGCAATAGAACATAAGAACTTAAATAAATTCTTTTATTTTTAATAATTCTGTCTTTAATGGCTTCTCATAGGCTTTCCAAATATAAATCACATCATCCGTAAATAATGATTATTTTTCCTTCTCCAATTTACTTTTAACTTTTAAGATATTTTCATGTCACACTGCATTGGAAAGTATTTCCAGAAAGATGTTACATAAAGGTGGTAATAATGGCCTTCCTAGCTCTGTTTTTTTCTTTGCTAAGAACATCTATAAGAGTTTTCTTTTAAACAGGTAGCATAATTCGAGATGCAAATTTTTTTCTTGTTACAGAAAAATCCATTATTACTTTTTAGCATCTATCAATATGAGTGTATGCTTTTTAGCCCTTTCACCTATTAATGTGGTGACTTGCAAGAAGACATTTCTTCACACTGAACTATCCTTAGATTTCTAACAAGCCTCAGATGGTCCTGATAATTATTACACAATGAATTGCTAAATTACCTTTGTGATATTTATCTTATTATTTGTATGCTGACATATATAAGTTAGATTGGGCCTTAAGTACTATCTTTGCCCTATAACATGTCATTATTATGATGGCTATATAATAATAATAATAATAATTTGGAAACTTACTTCTTACTGTGTACTGGTTTAAAACACAGATAACTCTTTGACAACTTTCACAACTGGTTTGTTTATTTTTGTGCTTTCTTAAGTCAAATTTGGCAATGTCTATTTTCCATGAAAAGAGTTGAAAAGAGTCCATTTCTTCCAGGTTTTAAAGTGTGTGTTGCATAGACCTTTGCAGAAAATACTATTTTTGCTTCCTTCTCTGTGGTTGTTTTTCCATTATTGTTCCTTCTCACTTCTTTCTCTTGATTAGTTTAGGTATTCATTATTGTTTATTTTAGTTGCTGTTCTTTTTTTTCAAAAAAATGAATTATATATGTATCCGTTGTGCTTCTTTCTCTTTTTCTTTTTTTTTATTTTAAAGATATGTGGTGCAATTCAGGATTAGGTATACAAATGGTTATTGTACAGTAAAGTTTGGGCCTCACTTTGGCCCCCCTTTGCCTGGTTTGAAAGCAGTTACTCTTATTGATGAAGTATGCCCACCACCCCTGGCAGTTTCTCACTATTGCCAATCCTTTCTTATGGTGTTATGATAATTGTTCGGGGTCTGCTTACGAGTGAGAACATGTGGTACTCAGTTCTTTGTTTCTGTGATAGATCACTGAGTACTATAGACACTAAATCCATCCAAGTTGCTGAGAAGTCAGTTGTACTTTGCTTTATAATTAATTAATTTCTGTCTTTACTTTTATTGATTCCTATTGATTCCTTTGCTTAGGCTTTTAAAATTTTTTATGTATTTGTGTCAATTGCTTGATTAACTAATTAATACATTAATATATTTACAATCATTAATTTTGTTCTAAATACATCTTTATCTATACCATCCAGATTTTTTCTGTTTTTAAAATATTTATATTTTTAAAATTTATCCAAGTTATGCATGAATGTTATTTATAGGATCAAACAGTGATATGAAGCTTTATTAATGACATAGGAACTCATACTTGGCATGTAGTTGGAGGCAGATATGGAAATAGACAATAAGATCAACTTTAATATTCATGTTGCATCTTATATTTATTCCTTTATCCATGTATTGTTTACTTAACCTGCCATGCACTGTGGAGTTGCTCAGGAGTTATCAGGGGTTCTCAGTGGCTCCTTCTAGTTGGAAGAGGCTCCATTTTGTCTACACCAGGAAAATTCCTCATTTTTCTTTCTATATAGTATTTTTCATTAGATGATTTCATATTAAGACAAGTTTCAGCAGTTTATAATGTTGAAAACTCATTAAACTTACATACATGTACAGTGTTTCTATGGAAATCCAGTGCTAAAAGCCCAATGCATTATTTTGACTCCAAAAAACCATTCATGGCAGACACATCATTATTTAAAGTGACACTAAAAATTTTTGATATGCCATAGATTTTAGGAGGCATGTCAATATCAGAGATGTCAAAATGTGCATTTTAATGTAGGATAAACATGTCATATACTTGCTAGGTGTGAATTGGAATTCAAGTCTTAGATTTGTTTGACAATTTTTGACTGTTTAAAAGTGCTTAACCTCACCAATCATCAGAGAAACACAAATCAAAATCACATTGAGATACCACTTAACCCCAGTAAAAATGGTCATCATTAATAAAACAAACAACAACAGATGCTGGCCAGGATGCAGAGAAAAAGGAACACTTCTACACTGCTGGTGGGACTGCAAACTAGTTCAACCTCTATGGAAAACAATGTGGTGATTTCTAATAGAACTAGAAATTGACCTGCCATGTGACCCAGCAATTCCCCTACTGGGAATATTCCCGGAGGAACTCAAATCATTCTACCAAAAAGATACCTGCACACCCATATTTATTGCAGCACTATTCACAATAGCAAAAACATGGAACCAACAGTACTGCCCATTGAAACAGGAGAGTATTAACAAAATGTGGTACATATGCACAATGGAATATTACACAGCCATAAAGAAGGACAAACATATGTACTTTACAGCCACTTGAATGGATTTAGAGTTTATCATACTCAGTGATCTTTCACAGAAACAAATAACTGAGTACTACATGTTCTCACTCATAAGTGGACAGTGAACATTTACTCTAATACTATAAGAAAGGGATTGGCAGTAGTGGGTCCCTGCCAGAGGAACGGGGGTGGGGAGGAGACACATGACATCAATAAGAGTACCTGGTCTCAAACCAGGTGAAGTGGGGACCAAAGGGACGCCCAAATCTTACCTGTATGATGACCACTTGTATTTCTAATCCTGAAGTGTACCCCACATCTTTAAAATAAAAAACATTAAAATGAAATATAAATTGAGGAAGAGCTCCAGTAGAAGACTCTTTGCTAACTGGATATCTGAGTCCAGCTTGAAAAATGACATTTCAAACTTTTCTCCTCGACGTTCTCGTTCTGGATGGTTCAGACATCACTGGCTTTACTCTGTCTCTTTGGCGAGACTGTACACCATCCCTGAGCCAGAGTCTGCTGCTCAGTTGGGAAGCGGGGGTGTCCTGAGTTCAGGGTTTGGAAATGTCTTCTTGGACAAGTTTAAGCTGGTAACTCCCAGATGAGCTCTTGCTGTTTCATTCTCCCACCCTGGGTCATGAGTATGCCAGCTGGAGCCTCTTCTGCAATGGTCAGTCCCACAGTTGGGAGGGTGATGGCGTCATCAGACTCCTCCTCACTCTTGGCATGCATCTGCTGCTTTCTTGTCAGTCCTCCAGAACATCTCAAACTTTTCCACAGTGGCTATGATGACCCCAGAGCGGGAGAGTGTGTAGAACCTGGCAGCCTGTGAGTTCAGCCCAAAGCAGCCAGCCTTAAATCTGAAAAATGTGTCTCCCTTTATCCTTAACATTTATGCAAATTACATGTTTGTCTGGTTTCTGAGTACAGATATAGTATTTTCTCTGAAATTTTAAAGTAAAAAGTTCCCAGGAAGATTACTATAGGCATACTCTGTTGCTTTGTGTAACACACACATCACTTAACTGAGAGATTACTTACACTCCACTTGGAGAAGCATGGATAAAGCACCCAGGAGAATCTGAGTTCAAATTCTGACTTTGTCACTTAGGAATTATGTGATCTTGGAAAGTTAGTTAAATTCTTCAATTGTCCGTTTCTTTGTCTGTAAAAGGGAGTCTTAAAAACACCAAACTCACATGATTATTGCGAAGACAAAATAGTGTATATAGACTGTCATAATCCTGAAGATGTGCTGAGTGCTCAAAATAGTTACTTTCCCTCCACTCTGTTTCCTCCCTTTGCAAAGAAATTACTTCTTCCACCCATCATCCCCAGTCTCAGGCCTAGAGAAACAGAACTAGATGGGAGGCAGGTACCATCCAGTTTATCCCCCTGCCTTTGCCAGACCTTCATGTCAAAGCACCCTAAAAGGATAGCTGTCTCACCTTATCTTAAAAATCCCCAAACAAACAAACTGTTGTCGTTTGACAGCTCATCTCAGCTCACCAAGTTTGTCCTTTTGCCTATTTGTCTATTCACAAGAAACATACCTTGGACCTATTTTATACCAGGCACCATCCTAGGTCTCAGAAATATAAAAAGACATTTGATATGTCCTTCTTCTTTTTTATTTTTTGCGTTGGAGTCTCACTCCATTGCCCAGGCTGGAGTGCAGTGGCACGGTCATGGCCACCCCAGCATCAACCAGCTGGGCTCCAACAATCCTTCCACCTCAGCCTTCCAAGTAGCCTGAACTACAGGTGCATGCTACCATGCCCGGCTAGTTTTTTTTTGTTGTTGTTGTTGTTATTGTTGTTGTTTTAATTGTAGAGATGAGATCTTGGCAAGTTGCCTGAGCTGGTCTCGAACCCGTGGACTCAGGCAGTCCACTCGCCTCAGCCTCCCAAAGTGCTGTGATTACAAGCTGAGACACCAAGCCCGGCCTAATATGTCCTTCTAATTAAGATGCTCATAATATATATAGTAGAATGCTATATAATTAGTGCTGTGATAACAAAAAAATCCACAGACTATTCTGGATTACATAGGATAAGTATCTTATAAGATCTGAGAGGAGATGGATGGCACAGAAGGAATATTAAAAATGCTTCCCAAAGAAGGGAACATCTAATCTAAGTAAAGATAAGAAGGTGAGAAGGAGTTCTGAAATTTCAATTCGGGAAAAATCTCAGAGTTATAGAGAGCATAATTTAGAAAAGTGAAAGTTTTTTTTTGTTTCTCTTGTTTTTTTTTTAGCTAGAAGTCACTTCACTTGCTCCTTTCAAGTGAAAGTTTTGAATGAAGACTCAGCATAGATATCATGAGAAATGGTGAAGGGAATGAGATGGTGGCCAATAGACATACTGTCTAAATTTACCCCTGTGACAATGAAATAACTAAATCTGAAAGCAGAGAGTCTTATCCAGGTAAACTATGTTGAAATTCCAAGATAATGGCTGGGACAAAATGAGAAAAGTCAGGTTTAAGAGACTTGAAGGAGGTAGAACCTTTGAAATAATGATGGACAACTTCTGGGTTACATAGAATCTGTCTCCCTAGCTCTTAATTTCTACTCCCCATACAGTGGAGAGTAGTTGTTAAAAGAAGAGGCAATAGAAACATTGGTTGGGAAATTTGATATTTTAACTCTGACAATGACAAAAATAACAACACATTTTTTAGCATATAAAGAGTACACTATTGCTGAGCTAAGTGATAAAAATTGATATCTCCAGTCATTTTATTTTTCAACTGTTCATTCTATGAAGTCAGTATGATTTCTCAGTTTGATAGGATAAATATGCATAGCAATAATGTTAGTTAAGGTACATTATAAACAACAGGGTGGGCTGGGCAGTATGGCTCATACCTCTAATCCTAGTATTTTGGAAGGATGAGGCTGAACTCAGGAATTTGAGACCAGCCTGGGAACATCATAAGACCCTGCCTCTACAAAAAAGAAAAAAATTAGCTGGGTATGGTGGTGAATGCCTCTAGTACCAGCTTCTTGGGAAGCTGAGGTGGAAGGATTTCCTGAGCCCAGGAGGTCGAGGCTGCTGTGAGCCATGATCATACCACTGTACTCCAACCTGGGCAACAACGTGAGATCTCAACACAAAAAACAAATACACTGTAGGGTGCTTTTATATACATTTGCACATCTATTTCTCTTAATGACCTTTCGAGTCTGTTTACCTTCATTTTACAGGCAGGGTAACTGAGGCACAGATTTACTTGAGGACATCCAGGAATTGGTGTCAGATTGGTTCAATTTCAATGCTAAACTCCCTCCTTGAATTATGCCAATAGTGATATCAAGATTCCTTCTCCTTTTGGGAAACTGACAAGGACTCTGGTTTATAGCAGGAACCTGTGAGTAAATTTGAGAATATGTCTTGGTTCATGCTAAATCTCTCCCTAGCCTCCTCCAGACAAATCACTTGGCATGCTATTGGAGGGGTGGGGGTTTATTTAGTTTCCCCGAATGTTTCCTTAAGGACGTTAAAAGGAACCAGTTAATACTAATCTCAAACAGGATATCCTTTAGGGAAAACACTCCACACTAAATACAAACAAGAGATTTCAAACTGAGGAATCACAGACGCTAAAGAATCCCTTTAATTTAGTTCTCAGTGTGTGCGTGTGTGCATATGTGCATGTGTGTGTGTGCGTGTGCATGCGTGTGTATGCACGTATGTGTGTAGTTTCAGAGTCTCTCTTGGACTTTAGATAGACCACCCAGTATGGATATGTGTGAATTCTTTTGCCATCCTGCATAAATCTTAGTGAGTGTATCTCCAGGATGTTTCCTCATTCTACATATGCTTGCCTGTGGTTTGTGCGCATGGTTTTGTTTTTTTTGTTTTTGATTTTTTTTCCCTGTGTATTTCTTTATGCGCTGATGGTTCGCTTAGTTTTTGTTTTGTTTTGTTTTTTTCCCCAAGGACCTTGCTTCTGGAGTGGTCAAGTCTGTTAGGGCACTTAAAAATGAGAATCAGTGAGCTCATTCCTCCTTAATTCCAGCCAGGACCACCCACGATGAATTATGTAGCGAAGGACAGAATTTTCACTGGGGACAAATATTAAGCAGATTTTGCTATCTCTGGTTGTAGTGTTTGATTTCCACCATCTCTTGGTCATGGAAAGTAGGAGCCTACTTCTGGAGTTGTCTTAAGTTCCGTCAGAGTCCCTGTAAAAAGAGGGAGTGACATGATATTTCAGTCTCCTACGTCTCTGTTGCATTCATGTTTGAAAATCCCTTTCCTGCTTACCAAGTGTTCTTCTGAATGCCTCATTGTTATAGTCATACCACCCTTTTGAGGATTTAATGGCAAAATCAGATCTTTTTTTCATGGCACGTCTCAAGGCGGACCCCAACCCTTATCTCGGCAACTGATCTTTCCCACTGAAAACCTGGTGCCAGTGTGTCCCAGAACCCTCTCAGCCCCTGAGAGAGCACTTCAGAGTAAACACATTGAAATACCAAGAGGATATTTACAGCCACTGACCAAGCTCCCAATTTCCTTGGCAGGCCCTGGAGACAATGCCCTCCTGCATCAGCCCTCAATTGTACTGTCAGAAATTGATACAGGAACGAGATTGAGAAAATATTATGTTAAGCCAGTCAATAGGTGAACAAAACAGTTGTCTACCATTTCTTTAGAGGATCAGCAGCTACATGTTTGTTTGTTTTCACAATGATATTGTCAGTCATTGCGAGTTCTGGGCCCCTCTCCCTAAACTTCCTGATCTATTTCCTGAAAACTCTTGGGAACCGGGCTTTGGAGCAGGGAGAGAGACCCGTGGCACTTAACAGGTTGTGCTCCTCGTGGTAAGGGACAAAGCTCTGCTTAACAGGCTCCTGCCCACTGAGCCCCACTGTGCAAACTCATAAAACTCATGTTAAAGCAATTCTGAGTGGAAGCGTCTCCTACGCCTGGTAATTCCCTTTATGTCAAATGCCTTGAGGCCCCCATGGATCATATTATCAAACGACCTGCGCTGATGAATTGAAACCTCTAGATTTTGTTTTGAGTGCCTCGAGGGAAAGGCGATCGACTGTAGGGTATGCTTAAATAAGTTTCTTCTGCTATAGAAGTGAATTCTTTTTCAAGAATCTCATCACGTGTTAAGAATCCCACCTAGTGTTTTAGCATCTGTGATTTGTAGTAAGTTTCCATTCAGTTCTGTTTGTCCTCTCTCCTTTATAGTTATGTTCATTTCCTCCAACCTCGCACACAGGTGTTCATACCTTCATTTCTTTGGCATTATCTGTTGAGTCTAGAATGCTTTTCTCTTCTCAGCCTCGCAAAAGCCTACTCATTTCCTCAGGCTTGATTTAGAAGATCCTTCTTTGATCTATTCCTTAAAAATATGTTGTATATCACCTTGAGCCCTCTATCCTCTCTCCACATTTTCTTATCTTTTCTACAATTTGCTCTTTTTATTATCACCTTTATGATAACCAGTGCTTTCCCCTGGGGGGGGACTTAGGTCAGGTTAATGAGGTGTCTAGGGTACAAAATGTAAGAAGACTGTCACTTCAGGGTTGTGCATTTTACGTTTGAGTCCTAGGCATCTCATTTGCCTCACTTTCATCCTGACATGCTATTTCTGAACAAATTATCTCAAGAAAGACTGTTATGAATCATATAGACCTACATGTACATGTGCTGCCCTATATGCATATCCTATGTGTAAACTGCTTTCTCTCGATTTTTCACTTTAAGATGTTAGCTCATGACTTCTTACCCTGGTAGAAGACTATTCAGCTCTCTTAAACTGCTCCCTCCTTGGATACATGTGCTTTTCTTCCCACATTCTAAAATTATCACATCACAATCTCACAATTTAGGATTAAATGTTTACATTATCATGACCATTTAAACATCTCATAGCTGAGTCTATAGAATGTAGAGTTTGCACTCCCTTCCCCTATACGTTTTTGCTTTTCTTAGAATTAAGGGTTTCTTTAACATTGTGTTTCTGCATAATTTTTCAATTACTCAACATTTATGGAAGCATAAATCATTTCCAGAACTGTAAAAGTTCTTTCAATATGGTCAAAACACCAGGGAACTTATTGACTCCCCTCATCTCCCCCCTTCCCCCACCAAGTTCTCCATTCTGCAAATTGGATCGCTGGCTGTCCAGACTGGCTTATAAGAAGGTGTACTGAGATTTATCTTCACCTTCCTTCTGGGAATTCCTTTCCATCTCTGGTACCCAATTTTTGTGTCCTGGATCTCAGGATTTCTTTATTCCTGGATTACTCTGTCTTTTGATGAAATAAATCTTTGAGAATTTTCATGTAAAAGAATGTTTTTATTCTCCCCTCACACTTAATTGTTTGGGAATCGATTTCTGGGTTCAGAATACTTTTTTTCCCAATAGGTTTGAGGCATTGCTTTATTGTCTTCTGGTTTTGAGCATTGCTGTTCAGAAGTTTGATTCCTGATATTTATATATGACTTTTCCTTTCCCTTTAGAAGTTTTTAGGATCTCCTCTTTATGCCTAGCTAGTTTCTGAAATTTTCTGATGACTTATTTGAGATAGTGTTGGGCCCTTGCTTTTCTATTTTGTTTTTCTTTTGGTTTATATCTGGACATTTAGTTCTGGGAATTTCTCTTGTATTAGTATTTTGAAAGTTTCCTTCCTTCTATTGTTTGTTTTCCCCCTCATCTCTCTTTCTAAAATTCTTATCAGTTAAATGTTGACCCTTGTTCCAGTTATTTATTGACATAAACTATCTCAAAGCTAAGTGGCTTATGCCAATAGCAGTCCTTAGTTTTGCTCACAAATCTGCCATTTAGAAAGGGCTCTGTGGGGAAGACTTCTTCTCTGCTTTGTGTGACATCACTGGGGCATCTCCTCTGGGACTGGAAGATCCACTTCCAAGAAGGTTTAGTCATCACTTTGTTGCCATTTCAGTCACCAGATGGCTGGCAAGGTGGTGCTGGCTCTTGATTGGGGCCTTGGTATTTTCCTTTTGGGACTCTCCACAGGGCTACTTAAATTTCCTCAGATCATGGTGGCTGGGTTCTAAAGCAATAATACATAAGACCTGGAAAGAAGTTGCAGGGTTTCCTATGACCCTTCTTCTGAGACTTGGTTCCTGGAATAACGTTTCTATCACATTCTATTGGTCAAGCAAGTCACTAAAATCAACTCTCTTTCAAGGTCAGGACATTAAACTTTACTTCCCAATGAGAGGAACAACAAAAAATATGTAGCTACCCTCAATCTACCATAGCACTGACTCCACTAATGTTCACATATTTCTGTCTTATTTTTCCATTTCTGACTTTCTCCCCAGATTTTAGAAGATTTCTTTAACTTTATTTTCCAGCTCTTCAACTGACTTTTAATAAACTAAATTTAAAATCATATTGGTGTATTTCCATGAACTCTTCTCTGAATTTATCAGTTCTTGTTCTATAGCCATGATATTTTCCATATCTTCTAAAGATGGAAAAATTGTAGTTTGTTAGTTTCAGTTGTCTCCTGCTCTGTGTAAGTTCCCCTTTTCTCTTTTCTTCCATTTATTTGATTTGGAAACTTTTAGGATCTTCTTTTTATGCCTAGTTTCTGAAATTTTATGATGACATATTTTGGGATAGTATTAATGCTTTCTTGGTATTTTGTGGTTTATTTTTGGTTTAAATCTGGACTTTTAGTTATTATGTTTATTATGTCGTTCTTGTTAGAAACTTTCCTCAAACCTTTGGCATTCTTTGGCTAACTAAAGCACTTAGATGCTGACAAGGAACTCTGGGCACTAGGAAGAATAAGCCGTTAAGATATCATTATAGGGTGATCAGGCCTGAGACAACATTTTCATCAGATGAAATGTCAGTGTCTGTGATTTTTCTGGGCTCAACTTGCTTCAAGGCAGAAGAAATATCTAAATCCTAGTCAGGGAGTTTCATAAAACTGTCTGACAAAGGTCTGGGAGTCACATAGTTGAAGGAAGCTAACGGTCTTACCATTTAGAATATAGACATTCATTTGAATAGCCCTGTTTTCAGCCTAACATTTGACTCTGCTCCCATCTATGCCTGACATCTCCAGCTCAGAGCTGCTAGGGTTCGCTTTTCCAGACATACAGTCTTCAGTTTTCAGTTTGAGTTGAGTAAGGGCACCCTGGTTGCTCAGGAGTAAAGAAAGAGTAAAGGCAGCCAACTGCTCTATATACAGACTATCAACCCATCCTGTTGTCTATCTTATCCCTCACTCTGCTCTAAGAGGTATGTGGTATCTCACATTCTCGATACTTTCTGGAACTTCATGACCTAAATCAGTTTATTTTTATTTCCCTTTATAGTTTTTGGTTTCATTTTTCTCTCTAGTTAAGTCTGAAGCCATGTAATTATACTTTTTGATCTTCAAAAATTGTTGTTGACATTAAAAAATCAGTTGTCTTTTTTCTGTTCTCTTTGTCTTTATGAGTTTTTACCCCCCCCCCCCATTACCATTTTACTGGGAAGGAGTAGAAATAAATGTGTATTGAGTCAGCCATGTTTAACCAGAAATCTGCATGTATTTTCCTCCCTCCTCCCCCAGGTAGGAAATGGACGAGTATTTATTCTGAGATAAAAAGTTTCATTCCAGATGACCCTGAGAAGATCCAAGGGGTAGATTGAAGACTCTCATTTCTGACCTGCAAGATAAAAGCATACTTAGTAGGGCTAATCCAGAAAGTAAGGAAGCAGCTAGCAGCCATGGCAGCAGTCCAGACCTCTTCCTTACAATATACAGTTTATTTGCAGATGATATGATCCTATACCTTGAAAACCCAAGTGAAAAACAAAAACAATATACATCTTAGTACTCTGTGGCTTTGATGACTTTGACAAGAGTTTTTTTGGGGAAGAGGGAAGATAAATTATGGGAACCATTTTTCAGGGTTCTTTTAACTCATGTGGCCATGATCATGTTCACAATCTGCCCATATCTAAGGAGATGCATCCTTTCTCTTCTCCAGTCTCATCTTCAGGTAGGGATTATGCCACATAATGATTTTCAGCATCTGATTAGAGACTAACTGTTGATAAGTCAGGACAGTAGGACTAAGGAGGTTCAAGAAATCATGAGGTTCCTGGGGCTAGGGCAAATGAAGAAAATCAAGAAGGGTCTTGGCTGTGTCTGGCTTGAGGAGTGACTGGTTGACTTCTACCATGAGGATGAGCCTAGAGTTCCACCAGAGTGGAGCAGCACCACGAAGAGCACCTTCTCAGCCTTTAGTGTGCACATGAATCTCTTGGGGGATTGTATTAAAAGCACATTCTAATTCACAGGGTCAGGAGTGGAACCTAATATTTCATCTTTTCTCATAATCTTCTAGAGGTTGTGTGCTGCTGGTGCTTGAGCCATAGTCTGAGTAGCAGGGTTGAGAAAAAGTCAGAAGGTGTGAGCCTGACTTACTAATTGCACCACCTTTGGCAAGCCACTTACTTTTTTGATCCCCATATTCCTTATCTTTAAGATGGGGGAAATAGCACTGAATTAGAGGTATTTAGAGGTGTGCATTGCTGTGAATGTTTGTAAAAAGTGTTGGGGAAACTTTAAGGCAGCATTTAAATGTAAGTGGTCATTTGTATAATGTCTGTTTAATAAACAATTTATTTTGAATTCAGAAATCACAATATGTGACTTATATAACACAGTTCTGATTTCTAAAGGTTTAAAGAAATATATTAATGGCTTAGGTTTTTTGTTTTTTGTTTTTTTAATGCCAAAGCACTCCTTAACTTTTCTATTTAAGTAATGTATGAAATTCTGATATTACATAATGAAAGTCACTTGATCAGTCAGAATCCCTTGGACTTGTCATTAGCAAAGCCTATATCTGGCTCTAGTAGAACTCAAATGGCCTCAACTTGAAATGGTCACTTGAAATGGAGACGAGGAAAAGGACTATGAGAAGGAATTAAGAAAAACCTGTTATAAGGTAGAAGATGAACAAATAAAATGAAACAAAATTACATCCATTATAACAAAGAGATGATGATCTTTAGGAAGAGTGTTGTAAATTCTCAAGCACTATAAAATGTTTAATACATGACTATCAAGATAATTAATATAATTCAGAAAAATCTCTGGTGTCAGAACTCAATACATAATTTATACTGATCAGATTCAATTAGTATAATTCTTTCTGCTCTGAACTTTCAGCTAATTTAATAAAATAGTATAATAGTAATGATTCTTTTTTTTTTCAGTTCGAGTCTCACTCTGTTGCCCAGGCTGGAGTGCAGTTGCTTGCTCAAGGCCACCCCAGCATTGACCTGCTGGGCTCCAGCAATTCTTTCGCCTCAACCTTCCAAGTAGCTGGAACTACAGGTGTGCGCTACCACGCCTGGCTAATTTTTAATTTTTATCGTAGAGACAAGGTCTTGCCAAGTTGCCCAGGCTGGTCTCGAACCCATGGTCTCAGGCAATCCACTTGCCTTGGCCTTCCAAAGTGCTGGGATTACAGGCTGAGCCACTAATCCTGGACACTAATGATTCTTAATGCTAAAAGAGATAATATGATTATATATAATCATAAGAAGATCAATTAAATAAAATAATGATAAGCAAAAAGGGGCCAAATTTGTTGGTTTTTAAAATGACCAGCCCATCAAATGCTAATTGATGCTAAAATCAAGGTATGGTTTCCAGCAAAGATAAAACCTAGGACACTATCAGAAAATCATAGCCTAAATATGAAGCTAAAGAACAGATTACACAATTCTTTACAATCTCAAAAAGATCCAAGAACACTTTCATCAAATAATATTTCCAGGTTCCTAGGAACTTCATCAGAGCCAAAAGTAGACGAGAGCTGATCTTGAAGAGATTTGCGAGTATGACTTTTGTCTAATGGACTCAAGTCCAATATAATTCATAGAAGACCCGCAACATTCTTAAGAGAATTATGTTGTCAGAAGCATTGTCAACTTGGAGTGAAAAGGACATAGATAATATAAAATGGAAAAAAAAATCATTTGGACTCTCAAACTTCTACAAACAGTAAAAAAAGGCTGAGAAAACTAGTCAACAAAACTTGACCTATTTTTCAAGGAAAAAAGAAGAAAGCCAGAATCAAGTGCCCAAAATCAGAGCCAAGAGCCATGGAGTATTATTCCCAGGCCAAGAGCCTAATCAAAAAAATGCTAACACTTGCCCTGGTCGATTTCAGAATTACTATCTATGTATGGATACTCCTGTGAGTCTACCTTTCTCTTCTTTTTTTTTCTTTGCTTATTACAATCATCTTATATCACCCCATTATTGTAAGCTGAGTTGGGGGGGTTCTATAGTTCACAAGTCTACAGAAGAAATATACATGAGCAGCTAAACTTGAGGAACAAATTCCAAGGAGCCTCATCTGTACTGGGACATGATTTAGAAGACAAAATTTTAGTCCTCAGTGTTGTAATGAGTTTAAAATGTTAGCTGCCTTGAGAGAGGGTGAATGTATTTTGCACATGGACTGAATGTAAATAATTTGTGATTTGAGAGGAGACTGGGGGAAGGAGGTTTAAAATGTGTCTACAAATTATTTGACATGCCTCTTTTCAAAAGGTGGATCCTAATTCTCTGCTTAAATTTAGGCTGGACTTGGTGACTCACTTCTAATCGATAGAATGCAGCAGATGTGATGCTCTGACTTACAAGGAAAGATCCTAAATAGAATAGATGATGTTTGGCTTTCTCCCTTTGGGTCACTTGCCTGTGAAGACATTCAAGCATCCTTTTGCAGAAGTTGTGTATGGGGGAGCTGAGGCTCCTCCAATGTGCCAGCACCAATGTGCCTGCCATGTAAGTGAATTCTCCAGTCTCAATTGAGCCTTCTAATGACTCAAGCTCTGTCCATTCATGGCTTCATTGAAGTATATTTTACAGGAGTATATTCAATGATTTTTTTTCTAATTTTGCTGAGTAATGCAACCATCACAATTAATCAATTTAGAAACTTTTACATCACTTCAATAATATTTTTCATGCCAATTTACATATAATCCCCCTTCCCACCTCTGTCTCTAGGCAACCATGAATCTACTTTCTGCATTTATAAATTTGCCTTTTCTGGACATTTCATATAAAAGAAATAATATAATGTGGCCACTTGTGTCTGGTTCTTACACTGAACATAAGATTTTTGAGGTTCAACTATGTTGTAGTGTGTATTTGTAGTTTGTTACCCTCTTTCTTTGCCAGATAGCATTTTATTACATAGATACACCACATTTTGTTTTATTAGTTGATGACATTTTGGTTGTTTATTCTTCTTTGCTGTTATGAAAATTCATGTGCAAGTCTTTGTGTATATATATTTTTAGTTCTCTAGGATATTCACCTAGGAGTAGAATTGAATGTGATAACTCTATGCTTAACTACTTGAAGAACTGTAAAACTGTTTCTACAGTGGCTGCACCATTTTGCGTTTCTACCAGCAAGATATGTGTGCTTCCAGGATCCATATTCTTGACGACATTTGTTATTTGTTTATTTATTATAGCTATTTTAGTGAGTGTAAAATGATGTGCATGATGGTTTTAATTTGCATTTCCCTAATGACTAATGATGTTGGACATCTTTTCATGTGCTTATTAGTCATTCGTATCTTCTTTGGTGTTATGTCTGTTCATATCTTTTGTTCATTTTATGACTGGGCTGTTTGTCTTTTTATTATTGAGTTCTAAGTGTTCTTTTGAAAATTTTGATGCAAATCCTTTATCAGATAAGTGCAAATATTTTCTCTCAGTCTGTTGCTTGTCTTTTCATTTTCTTAATGATGCCTTTTGAAGTACCAAAGTTTTAAATTTTTTTGAGGTCTAATTTATCTTTTTCTTTCTTTTATATTTCTAGTGTTGTATCTATGAATTCTTTACTTAACCTAAGGTCTTAAAGATTTTTTCCTTTATTTTCTTCTACATATTTTATTGCTTTAGCTCCCGCATTTAACTCTGTGATCTATTTGTAGTTAATTTTTGCATACTGTATAAAGTGAAGGTCTAAGTTCAGTTTTCTCAGAACCATTTAAGCTATTTAACATTTAAAAAAAATTTTTTAATTGACATAGTTGCCAAATCTGGGGTGTATAGAGATGTTGCAATGTATATGATCTGATCAGATTAATTAGCATATATCATTTCAAATATTTATTATTTCTTTATATTGGAAGCATTCAATATCCCCCTTCTTGCTATCTGAAACTATTTATCATTGCTAACTATAATCATCCTACAGTATCAGCACCATTTTTGAATACATTACTCTTTCCCCAGTGAATTGCTTTGCTCCTTTGTCAAAAATCAATTGGCTATAAATCTAAGGATTTTTATATAGGTAGAGTACCACACTGTTCGATAACTATAACTTTATTAAAGTAAGTTTTGAAATCAGGATGGGAAATTGCTCTAATTTTGTTATTTTTCTAATTGTTTTTGCCCATTCTAGGAGTTTTGCGTTTCCATACACGTGTTAGAATCTGCTTGTTGACTTTCCCAATATTTTGATAGCAATCTCCTGAGAGATGCTGAGGCAGAACTGCTCAGTTAAGCCAATTCTGAATCTCCGACCTGCATAAACTATCAGGGATGATAATGATAAACGCTTATTTTTATTTTAAGCCACAAACTTTTGGGTAATTTGTTTCATAGCAATAGATGACTAAGACAATCATCCAACTTTATTTAGCCTGTCCTGGCATGACATTTGGTGCCTCTAAAAATTATACTACTCTCAGATTTGAAGATTTATTGTGTTTGACAAAAAGAAAAGAAAAAAAACAGTGGCAGATGGTAGAAGCCAACGGACTAGGGAGAGGAGGGAGGGAAGAGGAATGGAATCGGCAAGATCTGGAACCATGATCAGCAAGTTTAAGAATGCCTTTTATATTTTTTAAAGCATTGTAACCATTTACAGAAAAAGTTTGCTGACTTCTGGTCTAAAGCCCTGGAAAAGAACCTGAACTAAAGATAAAGACTGTGGAGTTATCAACACCGGTAATATTGGAAACTATAAGAAGGGATGGTTTGATATGTGAATCTTGGACCTAGTTCCTAGGTCTTTTGTCAATGGGGGGGAAATAAGTTCTTGCCTTCCCCAGATCAACTATTATACATATAAGTGGTCGTTTGGGCCTGCCCGTACCTACCCAAGAGATGAGGGGAATTTATAACTGCCTGTACCCACTCCCAGTAGGCTGAGAGAACAATTACCACTAGGTAAGGCTTGGAATCTCCTGGGGCAAGCTCCAGTAGTTTTTCAAGGCGTAGAGAGGCCTTTACCTATCAAGCCTGGGGGTAAGTGAAGACTTCCAAGGGATGTCCCCTCTCAGCTGGCTGTCAGTTCTGCCTCCCCATTTTTTTTTATTTTTTGACATCTAAGACCTGGATCTTTGGCTTGCATCCTTCAAGGAGACTGGCATGAGTGCCTGTGGTTTCTAAAGACATTTGGACTTAATCTCCAAAGCCCAAGGGCAAGAGAGGACAACCAATTGGGCCTCTATCTACCCAAGATGGATGCCTGTTCTGAATCAGAATTACTATAATTGAAAGTACCTAAATAACCCCTGACAACATCTGTGTGGGTTATTGCATAAGTTATCAAAGGACCTGAAGAGCAGAAGTAGTCCATTTTCCAGATCCACATTCTGCCTACCTTGAATCTTTCAAAGCACCATGGCCTCAGCAATCTGATGGTCTGTGCTCAGCCATCTCTATTTTATGGTTTGCAAATTCCTATAGCTATAGGTCAAATCAATCTTTTCTGTTTCTGCTTTCAGTTAAATGGAAATCAGCTCTTTAATTCACATTTAATTTTCAAGTAAAGGAACCAAGTTCCATTTTTCAACATAAATAAATGGCAAATATACTAATCTCATTAATTTCTTATGTTTCCAGTGAAAGGAAAGATGAGATGGTGGATCTCTTCAGTGTGGTGGAAAGAGCTCCAGATATGGAGTCTGTTCAGGCTGCTATAACAAAATAATGGATAATTTACAAACAGAAATAAATTGCTCACAGTTTCAGAAACTGGGAAGTCTAAGATCAAGACATGAACAGATTTGACATCTGGTAGAGGGCCTTCCTCCTCATAGATGCACCTTGTAGCTGTGTCCTCAAATGGTGGAAAGCATGAGCAAGCTCCCTCAGGCCTCTTTTATAAGGACACTGATCCCTTTTATCAGGGTGCGGCCTTCATGACCTAACATTGTTCTTAATACTTTCTTAATAACCACTTTAGGGGTTGGTATTTCAACATATAAAGTTTGGGAGAACACAAATATTCAGACCATAGCAAAGTCCAAAGAACTGAATTAAAGTACTTGCTTTAAGTGATCTTGAATAGTCATTGAACCTGAATGAATCCCAGTTTACTGAATTTGTATCATGGAGATTATGCTGAAGATTAGGTATGATGGAAGTAATAAAGGCAATTGTACCCTGCAAATTTGTTTGCCTAAGGAAGGAAATGTTTTACTTTGTTTTCAAACCCAGGGTAATAGTTTGAATTTCTGTCCAATGTAGAATTAGAGTTACTGTTTACCAAAATTCATATCATAGATTTCATCTAGTTAGAGGAGAAATGAGATTACCATATTTTCTTCAAGGAAATCCAGTAACATCCAGTTAATAAACTCTCTTCATAAACAGATGCCTCTCTGGAACTGACAATAGGTAGGGTTGAACTTGCTATGTTCTTATTTAAAATGAAAGGCAACTGCATGAGTCTTGGCTAAATCAGAAGAGAACCAACTCCAAAGAAATATAGCTCTCTGGGACTTCTTCCCATACACTTCTCTTCTAAAACTAGTTTGTCTTTTGTTGATGCTGTTGTTTTTATTTTGAAAGATTAGTCCCTCAGGAAGAAAATAAATGGAATCTTTACCAATATTTTTAATGGAGGAAATTTCAATCACTCCAGGCCAAATGCAATGGGAAAGTAAATTTGACCTTGCTCATGAAACATATTTATTCATTTACCTCATTATTCCCCTTGAGATAAGTTACAGTCCCACTGAAAAGCTTTTAAATTGACAGGGCCAAAATACCTACCAAATTTCTCTCATGGGCACATGGGAGTAAAGAGGCCACTTCTGACCTTGGCTGGGATTCTAGAAGTGAGGTCTGGGTTGATGAGAGGTGGAAAGATCTGGCAAGTGCTGTTTTTTTCTTTTTTTTAATGGCTCCCTGCCATTTTTATCTGCAAACATGAACTTCCTTTTTGTGCCTAACCATATTTAGATTGGTATCTAGATTTCAGATGATCTATTTGTCTCTGACTTGTGTCTCTTCTTGGCTAGCACATCTGATAACTGCTTGTTAGGGTTCTTATTCCACAACCATGGACAAGAGATGCCATGAGTCTTTCCTGGCTCATGTTTGAGATTATCCTCAAGATTCATTATCTGTACTTAAAATTTGCCTCCTTTACATTTAGAGTAAGATAAAAAGCACTTGGTACAAAGTATGCACTAAGTAAAGCATGGGTTTTTCTACTTCTTCTTGTTCAATAACACCATGTGAAACAGCTCACAGCCTTGTCTACCATCATGTCTAATCCTTCCTTCCATCCCTTTATAGGCTTTAGATTCAGTCTTTAGTCTGCTGAGACATGAGATTTTAGAGTCTGTCCTCATAAGTTAAAGATCTGGATTGGAGCCTAGATCCATAGGCAGCCCGCTCAGTGGTGTGATGCTTAGACAATAAATTGGACATGAAGAAGTTTCCTTGGAACCATTTGCATCAGCTACCTTTCCTTTGGAGTCCTGCTATTGTTTGTAGACAGAATAGCTAAAGGTTATTACTAGTCCCTTGAGGTACCCTATCAGGAGTTATATCAGTAATTAAAAGCATGCTGCATCTGAATGCATCTAACAGCACAATTTTAGGCAGGAAACTGCAAGTTACTCCCATTCACTCCCAACCCACTACAGCACTTATTTGAACACTTTATCTTGGTCCAGCTACCAGAAAACGTTTCATTCTCTTCCCTTACGTACAGGGAGCCGCCTTTCCTTGAGTATCTGAACTCGGAAACATTTAACATTCTCCCAGGAAATAACTCCATTCAAAGCTATTGTTTTTAAGTGCTAGAGTGATGGACTTGAAACTAACTTGCGTAAATCAGTGGTGTTGATGACTAAACACAATGATAATGACTAGGGAGGATAATGAAAACAATATAATCATATGAGTAATATGTGACAATTGAAAGTGGAACCTACAATGGACTTTTAATATCATTTACTGCAGTTAAAGGAACAGGGTTGGCAGGTGCATAGCTTTCATGTTACGGTCCCTATTTCCTCACATGGTAAAAATTGTTACATAATCACAGTTGTTATCTGCACCGGAAAGCCTCAGAATCCTTCTCCATCAGTGCTTCAAGTAGCCATTATCGACAAATTACATTTCTCAAAAAAAAAAATTCTTTTTAATCCTAATGATGGAATATGTGTCCCATTGCTAGGGTTATATGTGGGTTATTTGTTTTCTTCACCTCTCTGTTTCCAGCACCTGGACTCAGTACTTGGCATATGATAAACACTCAGTAAAAATAGTTATCAAGTTGAACCCCTGAAAATACTAAGTTGCTGATTAAAAACTCTGTGTCGAGTTAAGAAAAGCTTCCCACCTGGTGTGTCTATATGCAAAATGGGCTAAGGGTATGTGGACATATTGTCTGCTCCAGTTTTCAGTGCCTACGTCTGATCCACAAATGGACAGAACTCCAAGGTAGTGGCCTCCTACTGTGAACAGCCTTATCTAATTATCCCTGTGTACTCCTACATGTCATCATTTTCAATATTTGGTATGATGTGAAAAGGATTGGACAAAGGTTGAACTAGTTTGGTTGACCTTGTCTGATAGCATTAAGATTAAATGACTCACACTGATATTATCTCATCTAGATAATAGCTCTATGTTCTTTAAAGAATATTTCAATTCCTTAAGATCTCACAAACAGAAAAATATGTTAACCATATAAAGAAAACATTATCACAATCAAATCCTACTGTGTATGTATGTAACACACGTGAGTGAAACCAACATGTGAGTTGAGTTTTTTGGCTACTCCTTCTGAAAGATTAGGGACCCTTGGACCATAAGGAAGTTCTACACCTCTCAAGAGTCTCTTGTCTCTCAGAAGGAGTAGCCAAAAAACTCAACAATACCAACTAGAAAATAGTATGACTCTTTCATATACAGTGGATACAAATACTTTTCCCAGAGGATGGGTACTGAAAGGGTAAACTGAGGCAAGGTGGGTCAGTGCCATGGAAATAATGCAAAGAACTGCAAAGGAGAAAGAAGCAAAGTTTATTCTCTACTTTCCTCAGAGAGAAAAGGGCCAGCACTCATAGGCAACCGTGGCCTCAAAGGCTGGGGAGCTGGGTTTATTTAAGGCTCTTGAAGGGGAGTTTGGGCTAAGGAGAATACTTAAAGTGGCACTTTTGATGTAGATAGCAGAAATTACATAAGTCTTGTTTCCTGACACCACCAGGCAACAGTATCTCATGACTCCAGGTGGTGGACTGGAGACCAACCACAGTAAACTATTAACAGTATATTAAGACCAGAATCACAGATGCTTTTAACAGTTTGGGCTGCATACTTTCTAGTTGGTTACAGTTTTTGCTAATTCTGGGAGTTCTGGTTCACAGGGCTTGATTAAATGTTATACATAAAATGAATACAAGGACAAAAAAGAAAGCAGTTGTCATTTAGAGACTAAGGGGACAGGTACATTTCTGGGTGTTAGAAAGTTTCGGCAGAGCCCATTTCTTATCTAGGCCTGGTGGAGGCATTTCCAGGGAAGTGCAGTCTTTTGTGTGTATCTTCTGCTTATCAGGTACTCAGTGAAGATGGCTGTATTCCCTTCAGTACCAGCAACAGTTGCTAGATCCAAGGACAGTGAAGGGGACAAGGAAAAAATTTGCTTTTAAATTCAAACAGTTTCTGTGCTTAACCCAAGTCAGTTTAATACAAATTTTTCCCCAAGCCTTTTAGTTAGGAATTTGAGTAAGAATAATTAGAACTGGACAGAGTTAAGGAGCTTAGAATAATTACCAGGTCCTAACCCCGGGAGAGCTGGTTTTACTTTTTACTAATGATCAGCAGAACTGCTCAGCAAAGCATGACAGGGCTAGAGTTGAAGCTAAAATGGCTAAACTGTTGTTAGAATTATTTTACCAAGTTCCTCTATTCTAAGTTTCTTGGGGTTCCTACCTTTCAAGTACTATAAATCTCCAAAGAGAAATGCGACCTTTCTTTTACTTTCCAATTAT
This sequence comes from Carlito syrichta, assembly GCF_000164805.1. Taxonomy (NCBI): domain Eukaryota; kingdom Metazoa; phylum Chordata; class Mammalia; order Primates; family Tarsiidae; genus Carlito; species Carlito syrichta. The sequence continues at coordinate 297,250 of NW_007260561.1, read as the reverse complement.
GTTCTCTGAATTATTAATGTTGTAAAGAAATTTTCAGAACTAGCATAAAAACATGAGTTGACATTGGGGAAATCGATTTGAAATTGGGATTGCATCTGAAAATTCAGGACACATGGCTCCCATACTTCTAATGAAAATGTGTGCATCCTTGAGAATGAGGTTTTTTCAGAATGTGTGTAGCATCATGGGAAGAGGGCATGGGCAGTCTTGGAGAATGGGTAAGTAGGGAGGCAGGCTCCATGGGTTGCCCACGTGTTATAGCCAAGGAAGAAGGGTTGGAAGTGAACCATAACAAGGCACTGCAGAGTTAAGGGTCAGTCCAGGGTAGACGAAGACCAGGAAAACCACTGGTAACACCTAAGTGGTACAGAGTGAGGTTCTAACATGATGCAGTGGGCATAAAGACAGATCTGGGTTTGCTGGTTCCCAGTCTCACTAGCTGTATGGTCTGAGCCTCAGTTTCTAACTATAAAAATACCTGAACAAGATGTACTGTGAGGATGCTGCTGTGATGATTAATGAGAAAGTGTTTATAAAGTGCTAATATACTTGGCACAATTAGACCCTCAACATGCATTCCTTTTTTTTTTGTTCCCATGACCCAGGGCAACCAGCCCACCAGACAAGACAGACAGAGGCTTGGCTGGGTAGCAGAGTTAGGCCCTGTGAAGACTGCCAAGCACATGCTGCTATAGGGTTAGCAACAGAGAGATAGTTGTTCCTAAAGCGTTGGGAAGCCGATGAGTAGCTAGCAGTATGTAGTAGGCAAAATTCTAAAATGTCCTGTAAGATTTCTGCCCCTCAGTGTACATATACTGTATAATTCTCTCCCCTTGAGTATGGGTGTGCTTTGTGAATATTATAGGATGGCTACTCCAGTGATTAGGTTATATTATATGGCACAACTAACGTTAAGAAAGGGAGATTTCTGAGTGGAGCTGACCAAGTCAAGAGAGCCCTTAACAAAGCCTCAGCTCTTCTTTGAAGTAGAAAATCCACTATGAGGGAGGGTTTGCTGTTGTAATTGCTGGCTTTAAAGATGGAAAGGCCCAAGTAGCAAGCATCTGAGGGAGACCTCTAGGACCTGAGAGCAGCTTCTGAGAGTTGAGAAAAACTCCACTGACAGTTTGCTGAAAGCAAAGACCTCAGTTCTGCCAACGACCATGTGAGTTACAGGACCATGAGATCTAGACGAGAACACAACCCACGTGATACATTGATTCCAGCCTTTGAGACTGAGTGGAGGACCTAACTATGTTGTGCTTGGATTTCTCACCTTTGGAAATTGTGAAATTAGCAATGGCTGTTGTTTTAAGACACAAAATTTATGGTAATTTGTTATGCAGCAATAGAAGACAATAGAAAGTTTTTTTCTTTTTTTGAGTTGGAGTCTCACTCATTTTTCTTCAGATTCATTTGGGTCTTTTCTATTGTCTCATCCAAGACTTCATAAAGTCTTTCAGAATTATGGAATCTGTCCGGCTCTGCCAAGTATTATACATACGTGCCTTCATGCATGTCTTTCCAAAGAGTTTGAAAATTCACAGAGGATGGAGTCCAGGTATTCTCTTTGTTCTTCCTTAAATAGTCCAATGTAGGGCTCAATAGATTTGCTATGTTGGGTTGCATCTGTAAAGCATTTGGCCTTCTGTAAATCATTCGTAGTTCCAAGTCCAATATACTTCACACTACATCAGAGCTTTCTCCACAACAGAGATTAGGATGTGAACTATCATATATGAGGGGGGACCCCCCCAAGACAGAATTTATTTATTTAAAATTGTGTATTTATTCTTACATTCTTAAACTTCAGTTACCTTCAAGGTACTCTATGTTTGAGGCAATTCACCTATCAAGATGTTTTTTCTACTGATCAAGACAGTTTTTGAGCTCATCAATTTTGATATCTTTTTAGTGCTTCTGCCATTTTTTGTTTCACCTCTTCCACATCAGCATAACGTTTCCCTTTCAGGACTTTTTTCAACCGGGGAAACAAACAGACAAAAAAGTTGCTTGGAGTGAGATCTGGTGAATAGGGGAGTAGGGCACATGTGGCAAAAAAACTGTTGAACACTCAGTACGGTGTGAGCAGGTGCATGTGTAAATCACCCACCTGAAATGGGCAAACTCACTGAAAGAATCTCCAAAAAAAATTCTACTGAATTCAAATGCAGCTTCTCACAACAATGCTGGTACACTGATGCCAATGGGTTCCTACATTTACCTGGTGGAGGAAGCCTGTACTACAGGGGGCCCACCCTCCAAAAGATCATTCAGGTTTTTGGGGTACCCCCTCATACTTTTGAATGGAGTTTTGTTTTGATGGCTCTAAACCATGGAGGGCAATGCCTAGACCTTTAAGCCCCATTTTATATTTTTCAGAGCTTTAAGGAGTTACATGCTTGTTTTTTCTTCTCCATTTCTGAAGGGCAAGATAATCAAGGAAAATATTTCTCTGCCTTATAACATTAAAATGACCAACATAATGCTGTAAGGAATTATTTTAAAGGCAGTAACTCTCATGATTATCTCAGCAGTTCAACTGTACTTTGAGTTTATTAGAAATATTAGGGGTCCTGGTATTTTCAAAGGTGTCCCCTCTGCTGATACCCATGGCCATTAGAAGATTTAGAAGAACTCTAGGATTGGGCATACAGTTTCTTGGTGACAAGATTATCTGGTTCCTTCAAAGGGCAGTATAATCCCTACCTCAACTGTTTAGCAGATATCTGAGCCCCCACTATGTGAGAGGCACTGTACTAACCACCAGGTATATGGTGGTGTAAAGCACAGACCTAATCTTGATTCTCAGTGAGCCAATTATATTCTGGAAGGCTGTCCCTGATTCCAAGGGAGAGTTTAAGAACTTCTACTCTATGATCTATCTCTTCGACATATATATGAGACAGATCCATTATAATCTTGACCTTATTGTATAATAGTTCCTTTTTTGCTTTATCAATACAATGTATAAGTTTTTCTAGGCCAGAAAATGTGCTCTTTCTTTGTTGCTTACCTAAGACTATTGTGCCCAAAAGAGGATGTGCCCAACATATAATTATGATTATATGTTGCTTATTAAATAAATTAATTGGTAAATGAAGGAATAGATCCTTTTGGGGACCATATTTGGAGATGACCTGTCTTTGTAAACTCTATCAGCATGGGAATTTTTTCCCCCCAGCATAGGATTTTTAGTAATTGCTCTTCATAGCTTGGACCATAGTAGAAATTCAGTGCACATTTGTTAAATACATGTATTCTTCACAATCAATGAACATTTTATTTGTCTTAAATGTGATAGAAGTCCTGAGCTTATTACCTATGGGGTCTTATTCCCAAAGGAGAAAAGTCACCTATCAAAAATCTGGAACAGGCCCAAGGAAAATTTCCTAAGTCACCCCCTTTTTTGCCTAGGAATCTGGTGATGTTGCAATAGCTGTTTATAATTGCAGCCCAAATTCAAAAGCAGCAAGGCTAAGTAGAAGAACCAGCCAGCCATTACTCTTGGCCCCTTAAAGCATCTTTTAAAAAAATGCCAAAGCGACATTGACACTATGTTGGAGGCTTTAAATAACTGCCAGTTCCGACCGTAGTCAGCTCCTAAGCTCAGCAGCCCCTACGCACACTGTGTCCCTGGCTCTCTGGGTAGCAGATAACTAATCAACACGCCCTGGAAACCCCTGTTAGACCTCAGGCTCCGTTAGCAACAACACAACAAACAGTTGAAAGGGCTTCTGGGTGTAAGCCTCTGACTGCTTCAAAAATTGTTGCTAAAATAAGGGGGCAAAGCTGCAGGTGTTCTCAGTCTTTAGAAGAGCAAGCTACTAGTGCAAAATGAAGGCCAAGCATGTTTGGCTGGGCCTAAGAGGAAGTCCTTAGGATAAGAGTCATGGGCTATTCTGCAGACCAAAGTGACAAAGAAGCAGGGTAGATATATTAGTTTTTTTACAGGACATGTCAACTGTCTAATTGAATGATTTGACTTGCAGCTCTGCCCTCCAAGTCATTATAAATATCACTTCTGGTTATCTTTTGAATCTTGGATTGGACTGTGCCATTTTTGCTTAAAATTTGTATCTGAATCACCAGGGCATAGAGAAATATGCCAATTCCATGGCAAGCATTTAGCCTCCTTCTACCAGCAGGTCACAACTTGCTTGCCAGCATTATCTTTGGCCATTGATGTCCATGAACACAGAACTGCAGCTTCATGGACCTTCATCACCCAAACATGCCATTCATCTTATTCTTCAGGTAACATTTGGCAATGTCTGGTGGCATTTTTGTTTGTCACAACTGGGCACATGTCAGCTACTGATGCTTAGTGGATAAAGCCAGGAATGCTGCTAAACATTCAACAATGCACAGGACAGATCTCTACAATAATGAGTTATTCAGCCCAAAATGTCAGTGGTGTCAAGGTAGAGAAATGCTGGCATAAGCTATTAATATTATTCCTTGTTCCTTTCTCCTTCTCTTCTTTCCCAGTCTGGTGAAATGCTATTCATCTTCCAAGACTTTGCTTTAATTTTCTGTTCTCTTTGAAGTTTTTCTCAACCCTGCTTCTCTTGTTGCTTTAATTTCTTTGTCCAATCCTGTAGTGTCATTTTCCACCTTCTGGTATAATATTTTAAACATTTTATTTTCTTTTTCAAAGGAGCACAGATAACACGGGTCACTTTTCCATTAAGAACTTGAAATACCTTCTTGAATCTCCAATTCTATGCTGATGTAAGTCCAGACCACACACTCCTATCCCCAGGGCTTCTGTGGATTGAAGTTACACTGGGCTCAGATGGCTTCTTCCTTGACTTGTGGGCTGCCACCATCCTGTGTGCACCAGTAGCAGGAGAAAATTCAGGCCTTTCTTCCGTGTTTTCAGAACACTCACTCACATGAAGCAATTTTTGCAGAGTGAATTTTACTGGGAAAAGGGTGTGGAAGAAAACTTCACTGCAGCAACACAAACAATTTCAGATTGAACATCAGACATCCTAGTTCTAAAAGCCTCAGGCACTTCACCCTGGAGATGCTTCCACATGGTGCTCCAGGTGTGAAGTCCAACTTATTAGCTCCTGTCTCCATCGCTGCCTCTCTTGTTTCCTCTTCACCTCTTCCCTCTGGGATTAGCCCCAAGAAACCTAACTTATTTTCACCTTTTTATGTTTGTTTCTGCCTTCCTCCACCACAGATCTGTGTACACCTTTGTTCAAGCAAGGCACTGAGAAGGAAAAAGAAAAGAAAAAAGTAGCAAGTTTCTAGGCAACAACCATAGAAGGCTGATTTGGATTTTAAAAAATAGCAATTTCTTTCTCTTTATTATATTTTTCTAACTAATGTCCCATCTCAAAAATATATTCTTTAAAGTCAGAGATTGAACCTTCTTTACCTAAATTTCAGGGCTTAGGACAGTGCTGTGTACTTGATGATCAGTGAAAACTAAAGAGCTGTTCTCCCATTTTGGTGTCTATGTGGAAAGAGGATTGGTCGGGACTCTTCCCAGCTCTTAGGATTCCACATGGGTTGTAGACGCTGGGGAGTGTGTGGAACTTATGTTTGAACTTCACCTTTCTAATGGCGAAGATCCTTGAAATTAAAAAGAAGAAAACAAAGGGTGCTCAATGGGAATAACTTATTTTTTTCTTTCACTCCCACAGCTTGTGTGTATATCTTTTGCACTCCAGGAGCACCTCGAGAGGAGGTGCCTGTTCTGTCAACATTTAATCCCCTTTGGCCACATCACAGAAGAGAAATACAATCAGTGGCAATGGGGCTTCTTGATTCCTTGGTCATTTAGTGCCAGGACACAGGATATGCACAGCTTTGTGAGTAGGAGTTTCAAAGCAAGACATTTGGATCTTAGAGGGGGGCTTGTTATCTACTTATGACACTTGAGTTAGCAGAAACCATTCCTTGTGAAAGCCACTATTGGGTCCCTCGCCTGGCATCGTGACAGGGAATCGCTTTATCCTCAGTGAACCTACCATTCTCACTGGGAAGACCCAAACTCAACAAAGCTGTGAACTGGAAGAGATGCGTGCTCTAAGCTAGGGAGGTAGATGGTAGTAGAATTCAGGGTTTAGTACTACTGCCAGTACTACTTTTTCTACTTTATTAGTTTTTGTGGGCCACCTTAAACTCTAACCACAATATTTTCATACTTTTCAAGGTAAAATGTATTGTAATCACAGTTTTTAACTTAACATAAATCTCTCGAATACACAATTTATTTGGAATCTGGTATAACAGTAGTAAGAATGAGCACAGCATCAAAAATATTGCTAGGCACACTTCCAACAAGAAAACTGATGAACTGTACATACAAAATCATGGAATGAAAGTTAACATAGTGAAAAGGAGGGAGTGGGAAAGCAGAGGACATAGGAAGATGTCATTTGTAATCCCAGTCCTGCCAACAGCTACCTCTGAGGACTTAAATCATGATCTCAGTTTCCTCATATCTCTGTGAAAACAGGATAACAGTAGTTGTCCTGCCAAGAGTATAGATTTGCAAGGTGGATCTAAGGAAATAGAGGATTTGGAAAAGTTTTGGGAAGTTAAAACAGCTTTGCAGAGAATAACAATAACATTGGAGTTATCTGGGCCAGAATGGCTAAACCAGGTAATGGTCTTGTAGCAGAGTCTTTCCAAAGTGTGGGTCATGGTCATGACAACCTGACATTGTCCAGGCCTTCTGCTTTGATAGGCCCTCTTGCTCAGAGACACATTCAATGTCAGTTTCTAAGCGATTTAGATGGTGTGAGGAGGCAGAAGATGTGACACAGGATGAGGGAGGCATGAAGATACTGAAATCTCTATGCCTAGGAGCCTCCCATAGATTTCCAGAGATCACTGAGTGGTCACTGGGAACATTCCTTAGGGCCTTTCAGGGATGTTTACCGTGGTAGTGGGACAGGCCCTGAGAATTACATAACATAGAGACCTCCTTAAAAGTGACCCTGCCCTTCCATGCACTCATGCTGACCACAGAAAACAAGCACTTCCAGTTTGATGCCAAGTACTATTTTTTTTTTTTAATAACTGGGAGCCATTATTCAACTAAAACTAAAGGGCTTGTGTGCAATTTATGTATAGGGTCAATACTAACCTTCTCAAAGACAGGTCTAGGAGGGTCTTTTACTAATCCACTGATTTTCTGTTACAGGATCCTGTCCCTGAGTGCTCATTCTGTGCTCTCTCTCTGTGTGTGTGTGTGTGTGTGTGTGTTTGTTTGTGTGTGTGTGGGGGGGTATTTCCTTCTTGAAGTTGGTGGGAATTCCTCAGCAGGCTCTATGGGACATATTGATGGTGGGGGAGATGGAAATTTATGGGTATTACTCATGTCTCAGGAGCTCCATCATAGTAAGCATAAATGTAAAATGTGCTCATAAGCAAATTTGAGGAGAGCAGAGGAGTTTAGGGAAAAGATTCTTATGAATGAAACAAATAAACTCCTACAGAAGATTCCTTTACAAGCCTCTGTATTAATCCTGGTTCCTGTAGGAAAGAAAGGGACAGATATGGAAAATGTAATGAAATGACTATTCACAAAGAGGTGGGACAGTTAAAGGAAATCAACAAGGGCTAGGAAAACATGCAAGAGCTAGCAATGGCTGGGGGCCATTCATTATCATCCCTATGTCTGATGTGGTAAGGGGGAGAGAGGGGTTATTTGAGCTGAAAGAGAGCTGTAGGAGACAGACACTGAAGAGGAACTGAGGCTTCAGGTCAGGGAGCACACTGACCAAAACACCTGGCCCAGTGAAAAGGGAGTGGGGATACAACTACTTTGATCTAATTATCTTCCCACCCTTTACCTCCTGCCAGGGCTTTCCATTGGCTGAATTCAACGGGAAACCAAAAAACAAGGACAAGTATCGAGGTTGCCCATAGTCTCCCAGAGGGTAAAGAATCTTCTCAGATAGAAAAATGAAAGCTATCCAGCACACTTTTCTTGGCTAAAATATTCTATTTGAAAATAAGACACAAGCAAAAGCAAACATAACTTAGTAGAAAGAGCATAAAGTCATGAGTGGGAAGACCAGCATCTAATCTAGTCCCAGCTCTACTACTGACTTGCTGAAAAGTCTGGGGTTGGCTATGTCATCTCTCTCTGTGTTAGTACCTTCCCTTCTCCTTTCCCCATTGTAGTGTGTGGATGCAGAGAGTTTATCATACAGGGGAGTGGTAACATAAGAAGGCAGCTTGAGCCGTGGGAATAGAGAAGGGAGATGGTGGTGAGAAGTGAGCAGCCACAGCTACTGTTACTTAGGAGGAGGGGAGAGGGTAGTAATGAGGATGGACACTCAGATCTCTCAGAACCTGGTGGAGAAGGAACAAGGGCAAGAGGAGCAGAATTCTGAGATTTACCAAGGTCCTGAGATGCCCCTTTCTTCCCATGTTCGATAAGGCACTGGGGGATGTTCGCTGACAGCTGCAGATGTGAGTATTGACAAGAGAAGACAAGGAGGCTCTGTTTATTCCTGCGTAAAAAGAACACTATTTTCATTTAGTGCTTGCTTGCTGTTCTTGCCTAGTTGCCAGAGAGCACATCAGTGATTATGCATCTCAATGACTGTGTGTTTCAAATAGACCCTGTCTCTGCTACTCACTCTTTAGCATGTGTAGTCCAGAGAGTATGGGATCTGCCCACAACTAAAGAGAATATTAGAAGAGACAATATCTAAGAGATATTGGTGAAGTACAGACTTATCCACGTCTCAAAGTAGAAATATAGGAGATATATAGGAGTGTGAGATAACTAGAAGAGACGCAATGTAAAATATGTATTATCCCTTTCAGATAAGGGCTAAGCCAGGTACAGAGAATATCAACAAGCAGGTTACTGCTGGAGTGTGATCCAGATACTCGGAGCTGGGTTTCTCTCCTGGTTCCTTGTTTAGTGTCCTCCCAAACCACTAACATTTGGAAGGGTCATAGTCAAGACAAGTCCTGATTGGCAATTCTAGGAAAGGAGAAGCCCCGGGAAAGAAGAGTGGACAAGCGCGAGAGAGTTCAAATTTAAAGATGTATAGCACTGTAGGGCTCTAGACACACCCAATCACACCTTCAAACAGATCTTCCACCAGGTCCTATAAAAAGCATCTGAGACTTAGGAATCTACTCTGGACACCACTTAGTATGTCCTCTATTTCAACCCTAGTCGATAATCCTCCTTCAGATATCTGTTTAGTCATTCCTTCCTAAGAGTTTTGTGACCTCCTTGACCAGAACAAGTCCTCCTCTTGGAGTCCTGAGTATGTTGCCTCTGTAGCACTTACCCTAGATGCAATTTTCCAATGATTTGATTGGTGCCTGCCTGTTCTGCCCCATAATGGGTAAGCTCTACATGACTACACCTATTTGCAAATCATTGCACTCCCAAATTCTCCTTCAGTCTATGCAACTGCATAGGTTCTTAGTCACATCAGTTTCATGGATAATGGAGCAAGGAATAAATGTTCTGGCTTCTCAGATTCTTGTCTTGTTCCCTGGTATCTGGAATCTCTTGCTTAACTTGGCCTCTTGACATCGATGATTTAGTTGCATCTTTTGCCTGACTTTGGTTTCAGCTTCTACCGTAGAAATTACCTTGGCTCCAAAGTTTGTGTGAAACCGATTAGATAACAGTTGACAAGAGGGACTATGCAAGTAAAACAATAACAAAGTACTCAAAGGGACAGGTAAGAAGGACTAGCAGGACAATTGATAAAATGAAAGAAAGGTCAAAATTCATATTTATTGAGCTTCGACCTGGCTATCTGGGTAAGGTATACAATCCAGAAAACCACAAGAAATAAGATATTCAAATAATGTTTTGAAATACCAGCTACAAGCAGACAATTTGACTAAAGAGATATTAAGCTTATTAATTTAGACTCATATCTTTAGATCTCTGTGATGTCAATATCTTTCTCATTGTTCTTTTGCATCTTACATGCTTAGTTTTTTCTGAACAACGCCTGCAAATTCATTCTTTCAAAATATGTATTGGCTGTGAAATTGCTTTCAATTCACACTTCTGAAGAACAAACAAATAAAAGCATTCACTTCTCAAATTGCTTTTTTGTACTAATGTTTCCCATCCTGGAGACCCCAGAATTTTGGCAGACCAGAATTAAGAGATAGTAATGATATTTATGGTCAGTACTAAAACATTGTTCTGAATGCATGGTTATTTTCATATTTAATCTTCACAAAACTCCCATGAGATGCTAAGTCTTATACACATTTTATAGATGAGAAAAATAAAGCTTGAAAATTAGTAACTTGCTTAAAATCACACAGCTAGTCAGGGGTGGAACCAAGATTTGAATCCATACCCATCTGATTCTGAGGTTTAGGCAACACAGTAGCAGAATGTACAAGCTTTTTGACCACTCCAAAAAGCATCATGGAGCTGGTAATCGAAATGTCCTGGGGTTACAGCCATAGCCTGTGAAGTAAGAGACCAGTTATTTTCTTCATCATAATAGTCATGATAGTTATTATCATTGTCATTATGCTAGATATTAATTGAACACCAAATTTATGCCACACATTATATTCTAAGCATTCTATTTTCATTTTCCTAAATTTCTGCTTTTTCCATGAGAAAAACTGAACAAAATGTACCTGAGTATAGCATACTTAGATTAGAAGTTGTGTGAAGACAAGGACTCTGGTTTTTGCCTGCAAGTTTATCTCCAGGACCCAGCACTTTGCCTGGCTCAGAAATGGTGGTCAAAAAGTAAATATTGATAAATGTAATGTATTCAGTTATGAAATATGTATAGACCTATTCCTTCAAGAGTTGCAAATAGTTGTTATGAAAGAAGCAAGAAGAATTTATGTAAAGGGAAAAATTTTGCTTTGGAAGTTACTGAACTGATACTGGTCAGTAGGAGAACAGAGGCTCATGGCTCACAGTGGAGAGTTGTTGAGTATGAACAGTTCACAAGTTGGAATATAAGCTATTTAGATGTTTTGTGGAATGATATGTGGAAAGAAAAAAATTACGGTTAAGTATGTATAAAATTGAAATGTATAAGATGTATAAATATGTATAAAATGAAAAATTTATTTATGGCACAGAGAACTTCAATGAAAGCAAAAAGAAGCTTGGTGCTCAGGGTAAATTTCATGTACATGTCAGAACAGAAAAAGAATGTTAAATAAAAAACATTTAAAAGGACTTACACACTGGAATTTTTTTTAAATGCTCATAATAATATAAGGGTAAATAATGCTAATATGTATTTGTTTGCTGACAAGTCAGCCAGTATAATTTTCATTGTTTATGACCAATTAAAGTTGTGATATATAACTTGAAAACCACAGTATGATTCATTTTAACTTATCAAAAGATGAGTAATTTTGCCTATGAAATCTCAAAAGATTCTTTTGAGAATAGGAAGAAAAAACTGTATTAAATGGAGAAGCTCAAAAGCATGACACCTGTGGTCTCTTTTCTTGATATCATAGGAGGGGAATTTACTGTTGGTATAAAGAAAGCTTTCAAGTGAGTAAAAAAAAAAATGCCAATGTCTTTAAAGAATAAAGACAGACATGCATGATAGCAGAGGAAAAGTGAGGGGAAGAAGGTGACAAGTGAACTAAGAGGCCAAATATTGAAAATCAGAAATTCAATGAAACATATTCTTTGACAAGTTCAAGGTGACAGAGGAAGAAAGGGATCAAGCAGGACAAAAGACTCTGCCTAGCAAACACATTCCAGAGTGTCCAAGGAGGTGGGGGAGGAAAAAGGGTGATGGTTCGCTTAAAAAGAATGGATTAATATTGTGCCAAGAAATAATCTGCTGATAACTAAAAGTCTTTCTTCTTTCCAGAACTTGTCTGAGACAACAAAAGGAGCAAAGAAAAGGACAAGGATGGAGTCCTCAAAGTGAAACATAATTAAAATGCAGAGCCCACAGCTCCAGATGTGAAAACCATGACCCAATTGTCAATGAGGAGAGACTGGTATCTGGGATTTGCTGACCTCCCAGGAAGTTGTGCATATCAGAGGACTGTTGGAGTAGATTTTTTCAAAAGCCCCAATCTGTTTGTTTTTATTATTTAAAAGTATTAATATTTGTACATATTTATGAAGCAGAGTTTCAACTGTAGAATTTAATGATCCAAGAGAGAAGACATTGACAACTGTAGAATTTAATGGTCCAAGAGAGAAGACATTGACAACTGTAGAATTTAATGGTCCAGAGGAGAAGAGATTGACAAACTTGATGTAACAAGGAAGATTAAGGGTGATCTTTAAGTGGAAAAGGGAATATATATTGTATTTGTTTACTATGCTGCTAAAACAAATTATCAAAAGTTATAAGTTTATAAACTGGCAATTTATAAGCTCACAAATTTACATACTCACAAACTGCCTTCAAACACACGAATTTATTATTTTACGGTTCCAAAGGTCAAAATGGGTCTCCTTAGGCTAAAATCAAAGTGTTGGCAGGAATATGTTTCTTCCTAGAGGCTCTGGGAAGAATCTATATTTTTGTCTTTTCCAGCTTATAAATGCCCTGGTATTTCTTGACTTGCGACTCTGCACCACTCTGACCTCTACTTTTATTGTTGCATCTCCTTCTCTGACACTGATCTTCCTGCCTTTCCTTAGGAGGGTCCTTGTTTCTAGTGAGCCCACTGAATAATTCAGAATAATTTCCCCATCTCAAGAGCCTTAACTTGACCACATCTGCAAAGTCCCTTTTGCCATCTAAGTTAACATAGTCAGGTTCTGGGTATGGACATTTTTCTGCCTACCACAATTTCTTATTTTTGCTCGAACAAATTACCATAAATGAAGTGTTTAAAACAACACAAAATTATTACCTGACAGCCCTAAAGTTCAGAAATCCAAAATGGGCTTAACTGGGCTAAAATCAGGGTGTTGGCCAGGCTGCATTCTTTTCTGGAGACCCTAGGGGAGAACCAATTCCTTTGCCTTTTCCATCTTCTAGAAGCTGCCTTCATTCCTTGGTTTGTGGCCCCCTGCCATTTTCAGAGCCAATAAAGACCTAGTCTTTCTCACATTGCATCACTCTGATATTGACTCTTCTCTATCTCTCGTCCACTTACAAGGACATTTGTCACTACTTTGGGCTTACCCACATAATCCAGGATAACCTTTCATTTCAATGGATTAGCAACCTTAATTTCATCTGTAACTTTAATTCTCCTTTGCCGTGGAGCCAACATAGTCACAGGTTCCAGGAATTAGAATATGGGTATATTTGGGTTATGGGGTAATTATTCTGCCTGCCACAAATATTAACCTGTGTGAGCTCAAAAATCAAGCCTCTATGATGCCATTAACTTCATTTTATAGGTATGGAAGCCAGTGAGAGGAGATAGTGGCTTACCCAGGATACAGATACTCTCAGAAGCAACCCTAGAATGGAACTCAGTTCCTTCTGACTCCAAAGGATGGCTTTTTCCACCAAGAATATTAAATGCAGAATGAGACTAAAAATATGTAGCATCTTTCACAGGCTGAAAAGACTGGTTAAAATAAGAGGGTCCCTAGGGAAGAAGACAAGAATGGTATATGCCAAAGGAGAGCGGGAGAAAAAAAATAATCAGAAAAAAACCCACCCCTTTTATAGACAACATTTAATACCAGGCAAAATAACCTAGTGCTTCATGGACCACAGAAAAATATTTGTTTATATTGTATCAGATACTAATGAGAACTTGGAGAAAAGTTCTGTGATCTATATCTGCAAATTCCTAAGCCTTATGATTCCTTTCCTGGTTAGCATCTGACTGCTGTGTTTTACTTGATGTTAATGATTTAAACATGTTTTATTATGTCTTTAAGAAGTGCTAAATTCCTTTTACAAAAAAGGTATGAGTGTAGAAACCAACTAAAATATAACTGAAAGTGAAAATATGAATATACATTTATGTTATGTTACTAATACCTCAAAGCTCAATGGGCAGGAAATGAAACTGAAGTCACAAAGGGTAAGAGAGAAAACTGACCATATGCTATTCATTACTGGGTGGTCTTTAGATATATCAAACCACAAAGAGGTGGTCTGTAAATAAAGAACAGGAATAGGAGATACATAGGTTTGTCCAAGCCACAACATACATAGATACAACTTCTCTGACAATAACAGTATTTAAAACACAGGGATCTTTACCAGAGAACTTAGAATGTAAACTTTATGAGGACAAGATCAGTGTATATTTTGTTCTCTCTTGGGTGCTCAAGGTCTAAAGAATAAACATTTGTTGAATGGATCAAAGTGAGTTAAAAATTGTAAGAAATTATGAAAAAAGAAAAACAGTAAAAATAAAACTTTAAGAGTATAATTACAAAAAAAAGTGTTTTAATTAGGCAGAAAGAAAAGAAAGGAAGCAGAAGAGATCCAGCTGCCCAGAGATGCGGAAATTACTGTTGGAGAGAAGATCAAGCCTGATTTTGTTGTTCTGTTCCCACTCATCTTCTTCAGTGGGATTACTTCCTTGGGGCTCTAACCAAAAGGAGCAAAACCTGATGTGGCATCAGCCCATGGTCTTAGGTTCTCATCAATATAAACATGGACAGCTTGGCATCATTGCAAGGAGACTTGGACTATTCCCTCCAGGGATAGTAACGAATTCAATGTTACTGAGGAGGGAACACAGTTTGGAGGTAGAAATCCCTATGGGAAAAGAGCTTTCTTCTGAAGTACAAAGATTTTTAAAAGGGGAATATTTAGGCCAGGTGCAATGGCTCAACCCTGTAATCCCAGCACTTTGGGAGGCTGAGGCAAGAGGATTGCCTGAGGTCAGGGGTTTGAGACCAGCCTGGGCAACTTGGTGAGACCTCGTCTCTACGATAAATAAAAAAATAAGCCGGGCATGGTACTGCACGCCTGTAATTCCAGCAGCTATTTAGAAGACTGTGGGCAATAGAGTGAGACTCTGACTCAAAAAAGGGGAGGTGGATTTATATCAGGTGGAGAGAAAAAGAAATGGATTAGATCAGAAGGTACAAAACCCTAAAACCAAGTGCCAAAATTGTCACTTTTGTATTTGAGATGTGCAAATGGAATGTCAAAACATTTTATCTAAACAACCTGAGAGGATCAAATAGGAAGATGTATGAATAAATGTTTTGGAAGCTGTATGTTTTATAAGAATGCAAATCACTTATACTCTCAATCAGTATTTGCTGATTGGAGATGGCAGAGACAAAGTGTGGGGATTCTCAGCAAAGCCTCAGACGGTGGCAGTGACTGACAACTGAGAATCTGCGTGTGTGTGTGTGTGTGTGTGTGTGTGTGTGTGAACCTTTTTGTGAGTTTCAATATCACCAAAGAACCTAAAATGAAACCAAGCACAAAAGCACCATTAAAACAATATTAAAGTTCTGTCAGATTGAGAAAGGGAGGGAATTCAATATTAAGATGGTCACTTTTCAACATAAGAAGCATGAGGAGAATGTATCATAGCTCTCTCACCTAAGGAAATCATTAAGTGAGACCAGCCTTGCATGATTCATGGAGAAATAGGAATCTTTATAAACTACTGATAAAAACATAAAATGATACTACTTTGAAAAACAGTCTGGCAGTTCCTCAAATGATTAAACACAGAGTTGCCATGTGATCCAGCAATTCCAATCCGAGGTATATGCCCAAGAGAAATGAAAGCATACATCTACACAAAAATATTATTTGGGAGGGGGGCGGTGGCAAGGTCTCCCTCCCTCTGTCACCCAGGCTGGAGTGCAGTGGCACCATCATACTTCACTACAGCCTCGAATTCCTGGGCTCAAATGATCCTTCCTTTTCAGCCTCCTGAGTAGCTAGGACTACAGGTGTGCATCACCATGCCTAGCTAAAACATCTTTTATTTTTGTAGAGATGGGGTCTTGCCATGTTGCCCAGGCTGATCTCGAATTTCTGGCCTCAAGTGATCCTCCCTCTTTGATCTCCCAAAGCACTGTGGTTAGACGTGTGAGCTACCAAAACTGGCTGTGAATGTTTATAACAGCTTTATTCATAACAACCAAAAAGCAGAAATGACTCCAACATCCATTAGTGGTCTCACGGATAAACAAAATGTGGTCTGTCTATACAGTGGAATATTATTTTACCATAAAATGGAATGGAATACTGATACATGTTACAGCTTGGATGAACCTTGAAAACATAATGCAAAGGGAAAAAGGTCAGACACTAAAGAACCAATATTGCATAATTCCTTTCCTATTGGTGTCTAGAATAAGAACATCTCCAGAGGCAGAAAGTAGATTCATGGTTGCTTAGGGCTGGGAACAGGGGGATGATGGCTTTATTTTTGAAGTGATGAAATGTCCTAAAATGGACTGTGGCAATGGTTGCTCAAAGCTGTGAATATACTTAAAACCACTGAATTATATACTTTAAGTCAATGAATTATATGGTGTGTAAATTGTATTTCAATAAAACTATTTTTAAAAAATTGCATGTCTCAGCCCCAAGCAGTGTCTAGCAAGGGTGTCCTTTTATCTTTAGTTCACAATCTCTACAGGTGGCATGCCCATCCCTATCCCTCCAGGCAACCTGTACTCATAGTGGCCAGTCAGGTTACTTGGATCTGGAATGTCCAGGTCGTATGACCTAAGGTGAGTCATTTGACATTTTAAGCTCTGTTTCCTCCTACAAATATGCTAGGCTCAGTGGCTCACGCCTATAATCCTAGAACTTTGGGAGGCCAAGGCAGAGGATTGCTTAAACCCAGGAGTTCAAGACCAGCCTGGGTAATGTAATGAGACTCCATCTCCACTACTAATAATGATAATCCACCTGTGGTCCCAGCTATTAATACTCGAGAGGCTGAGGTGGAAAGATCTCCTGAGCCCAGGAGGACGAGGTTGCGGTGAGCCATGAGTGATCATGCCACTGCACTCCGGCCCGGGCAACAGAGTGAAACTCCGAATCAAAAAACAAAACAAAACAAAACAAAAACAAATTGAATCTACCTTATAAGGTTAAATGCTTTAGCAAGTGCCTGACACAGTCTATGCGCTCAAAATACAAGAGCTAACATTGTTACTCACCCATGGCATACTCAGGTACTCTGAGGCCTGCTTGCCAAAAAAAGGCAGGGAACAGTTCCTACAGTCATACTTTATAGGAACTCTCAGAAATAATTTGTCAAAGTTTTCCAGTTGAAACTTTATGTAGTCTTGGAATTTCCAGGATGAAAGTTTGTGTTGGATAGTAGCAGCTAATGAAAACCTGAAGCTGAAACTGGATGGGTTTTCACAAGAGTTTTTCACATGGGTGATGTCCTGTTGGCTTTGTGGTCACTGTCTTACAGAGAGAAAGACTTGAACCTGGACACCTAAGAGTCACATGAGATTTAACCCTGTGAGATTATATGCACTTTTTTTTTGTCTAGATGTATATTCTGAGGAGAGGGTTTCTAACTCCAAAAGAAATTTCTGATTTCCTTCCAAATACTTAAGAAACTCAGGGTCAGAGAATGATTTGAGACCATAAGGATCCTATAACTCAGTAATCTATAAAAAAAAAATCCTACCTTGCTGTGCATAGTGGTTTATATCTGTAATTCCAGCACTTTGGGAGGCTGAGGTGAGAGAATTGCTTTAGTTCTAGAGTTCGACACCACCCTGGGCAACATAGCAAAATCTAGTCTCTACAAAAAAAATTTAAAAAGTAGCTGGATGTGGTGGCATGTGTGTGGTCCCAGACACTTGGGAGGCTGAGGCAGAAGGATCACCAGAACCCAGGAGGTCAAGGGTGTGGTAAATCATAATGATGGTATCATTGCATTCCAGCTTGGGCGACAGAGTGAGATTCTGACTCAAAAAAAAATTAAAAATTTTACCAATAGATGTTTTCTTACAAACCTGATCAAGAACCGAAATACACGTTTTGGTGTTGGTTTGCCATTATGTCCTTCATTTCAAAAATTATTTAAGGATTTGATCATGTAATTTATATTAACCAGTGCGACTAATTTCTGGTAGTAATTAACACAATTTTTTTCCTGAGTGGATGCAGAAGAAGGAGAAATAAAACATTACAAAGAATTATAAGACTAGCTGACAATTTTTCTTGTTTGTGGTCACTGCTGTCAGTTTATACAAGATCTGACAATTAGGTTCGTGAACCATTCTAGAAAAAGTGCTACATATCTCATTGCTGAATATCACTATGGTCACCTTTGGAGTACTCCCCTTGGAAGCTATGCACTGATGCCAGTGCCCAGTCCACCAATCAAAGCAATTTTGGAACTCTTTTTTTGGAATGACCATCAGAGTTGTTGTTGTTATTTGTTGAAGACTGACAATTAAGTTCATGAACTTGCCAATGTGAGCTTATGTTGGCAGCACTGTACAGATAACTGTATTGGAACACCCTCCATACTCACCTGATCTCTGGTCCCCAATGACTTTTTTCTTTATCTGAAGATAAAGGAAATATTGAAAGGAAGACATTTGATGACATTCAGGACATCAAGGGTAATACGACGATGGCTCTGATGGTATTCCAGAAAGAATTTTGCTTTGATGAGTGGACTAGGCACTGGCATCGGTGCATAGTTTCCCAAGGGGAGTACTTCAAGGTGACCGTAGTGATATTCAGCAATGAGGTATGTAGCACTTTTCTATAATGAACTTGCGAACTTAATTGTCTGACACTGTACATCATCACTGAAGAAGTATGATCAGCATTAGTTCTTTACCTATAACATGGTTCAGATAAATTATTTATGCTACTCAAACATTGAATTCTTAGAAGATATATGCTTTGCTATTTTTCTGTCTGCTGATTATGCACATAATGTTTACAAATATGCCATGATGAGCATGCCTGGGAAGAAATGATTTACTGAGAGTGTCAATTATCTGGAAAGCAGGAAATTTACAAAAAGATTAGAACTTAGTAATTTTTAAAACACATTTTACACACAGAACTCAATTTTATTCTCTTACAAATATTTTTATGATGTGTAGGAAATCAATTTTCTTATTGGTACTTTGAGTAATTTAAGTAAAATACTTAGCCACACTATTGCCCTGACATTATTTATTCATACATTCATTAAACATTTATTTACTGAGCTCTACTATGTCCTAGACTGAGGGTTAAACAGTGAATAAAACAGAGGAGGGTAGATAACCTCATATACATTATTTCTGTTCTCTTGCTCTTGGATGAAATCGCCATGTCAAAAAATTATTATTCAGAGTTGTTAAACTTTATGTAACTGGAATGTGTTGGAAACACTAGCGTGTAGTACAGAGCTGATTTTCAGCAAAAGTGTCCATGTCTTTGTACCAAAGAGAAAAGGCACAAAGAATTGAAGTCTTCTATGGGAATAAAAATATTTATGACTTGTTTCTAAGCCAAGGGTAAGGAGAGCATTTCTAAATAAACACTTCTCTCATCTACATGGAGAGAAATAGTAGAAAATGAAGCTAGCAAGCTTCCCATGACTTCACTGCAATCCATGATGTTACCTTCTGCTGTCATGTTGGACATACCTTCACATTTCCTCCCCAACAAGCCAGAAACTCTGCAACAAGCTACCTTTACAAAATCTTTAGTGTTGATAAAACTATTACGCTAATCCTTGGGCCAAGTGCTTTCTGGGCACCACTAAGGCAAATGACCCAAGTTGGACCTAATCCTTTGTATTTTATTCAGATTAGGAAATAAATAATATTTATCTATGACGTGTTTGCCTCCTTCCTTCCTTTCTTCCTTCCTTCCTCCCTCCCTCCCTCCCTTGGTCCTTCCATCTTTCCTTCCTCTCTCCTTTTCTTCCTTCCTTCTTTTTTTCCTTTCTCCCTCCCTAACTCCTTTCCTTTTTTTTTCTTTCTCTTACGACATTATAAGCTCCTTGAAGTCAGTCAATTTTGTCATAGTATCTTCGCACCTAGCAAAGTGCCTGGCATATAAATATTCAATAAATATTGAATGAATGAATGAATGAATTTAGCAAATGAAGAGCCTTCTATCCATGAAAGATGGTGCTAAGCCCTGGAAGTGGGGGTGAAAAGGGAAATGGATTCAAGGATAAAGTAACATTTCTATGTTAACAAAGTCCATGCTCTTCTATTTAGTACGTATTTGACATGAGAATAAGGCTTCTATAAATAAGAGGCAACAGACTTGTGTTCCCTTCTACCCCATTCTAGCTGCATGAACTTAGGGAAACTATTGAAATCTCTTTGAGCCTTATTTCCTTGTTTCTAAAGTGAAATAATGTTTACTTATCTATCTACCAGGTTTGCTGTGAAGATCAACTGATTTAATGTGCATGAACCCCTCTATAAACTAAGCTATTAAGTTATTTTGACCTAAATATGAGATGATACATACAAAACCACTGATAATTATAAGAGAAAAAAAGGTTATGGCATGATAGAATTGCAGATAAGAATCCATGTATTATGTGGTTCACATTGCAATAGCAGCAATTAGAATAGTGCTGCTAATTCAATATTACTGTCTTCAATTTTATAGATGAGGAAACTTACTCAGAAAAGCCCAAGGTCACACAGTTAATAAATAGCCTCCTCTTTCATTGAATTCTGTATCTATTCCAAATTTAGTTCTGCCAATTAACATTGAAATATATTAGCCAAAAGATGGTAGTGCTGTTACCATTTTTCCACTATTTCTTTTTTTTATGTTAGTCTGGGTTCAAGCTTAGATCGTATATAAAAATATTTTTTTCTACATATCCTTAAAGGATCCCAAGTAGGTCTTCAGACTTAAATCAAGAGAGGAATACCTTTTAAATCTTAAGTAATACAATTATGTACAAATTATGGAAAGCCCTTGCATCATTGGTTTGGAGAAAAAAATAATTGCATTTCTTGTTCAAATAGTCAGTTTCAAATAAATAACAGTTAGAAGGCTGTAGTTTCTCTTTTTCACTCAGGACATTTTGTCAGAATAAAAATGTCACGTTCCCCTAAGAGAAAGATAACCTTGGAGGAGGACAGTGAATGTTAAGTATGTCCATTAGCGTGAGCTCAGCACACTGTCAACACGTAATATGTTTTCATACTCTGTGACGGGTTACCCCTGTGACCTGGACTCAGGTTCTCCACTAAGAGTTCTGATCTCTGCTGCTGTGGACATTGAAGCTGGAAGGAATAGGACTTGTGTTCAGAAAGTCTGTTGTCTGTTCTCTGCACCAGGAGTCTACAAGGGCACATTACATGTGTCCCTTTAGGGACTGGGGGATAGTTTCTTGGAATTGACAGTGATAATCAAATCAGCACTTTTCTCCCTGGTTCAAGCATAGTGCCTTTGAAATAGTGTTCCACGCCTCTGGCATCTGCATGCTCTCCTCTTTTTCCTTCAAATTCCCTGAGGGCATGACATGCCTCTGACAATTCTTTCTTCTAGCTGCTGTGTACTGGATTGTTCATCCTCTCAGGCCACAATACAGTTTAGGATGTGCTTTATAAAGGGAGTTTCACTCACTTCCAATTGCCTGACTATCTTTTTTCTCTCCTTCTTCAGCCATTTCCTAGGAGGCACCTCCAGATTGGGAAAAACACATGAATTGAGTCATCTTGTTTAATACTGTCTCTTCGTATTTAGTGGCATTCCCAGAACATTCCTCCAGAACAGAGATTGCCTGTCAGTGGGTTCCACCATCTCCTCACTGTATAATCTTGGGCAGATTTTTAATCTTTCAGTGCCTCGGTTTTCTCATGAGTAAAACAGGGAGAGTAATAGCACTTACTTCACAGGGTTATTTTGAGAATTTTAAATAGGTTAACATATATAAAGCATGCCTGGCACATAGAAAGTACTATATGAGCATTAGATTAAAAAAGAAAAACAACAACAAAAACTCTTGTGATGGTACCCATTCTTCTGTGCTATCTAGCCAGCCATGAGATTACATATACATGTGTGTGTATACATATAGATATGCATATATGTATGGTTAGATGTCACTGTTCAGAGCTGTAATATGCATGTCTTATATATGTGTATGCTGTAAGATATATACGTATGTATGTGTATACATCTATGTAAAATTAAAGTATAAGCCAAGACAAACTTTACTCCAATGTATAAAGCTTTACCAGAGAAGCAGTAAGTGGTGAGATGTGATCATATTTGCTCTTCAGGTTTTATCATGAATTATAATGCTTTCAACATCAAATAAGGGCCAACATCTCCTTCTTGGTCTTTCTTATCCTTAGAGGCAGCAGTTTTTGCCCCACAGTCTTATGGTTGATTAATTAATCATCAATGAACATCAGAACTAATGTTCCTGTTCTTCACTGTTTCTCATTATTCTGTTATAAATCAAGGTACCATGGGCAATAACGACAATAAAGATAAAAATTTTGATTTTTTTCAATTCCTACTCCACACCCAGAAGAGGTTCAGAGAACTTAACTGGGCTTTGCAACATGAGCAGGGCTGCTGGGCTCCGGCAATCCTTCCGCCTCAGCTTTCCGAGTAGCCGGAATTACAGGCATGCACTACCACACCCGGCTGATTTTTTGATTTATTGTAGAGATGAGGTGTCGCCTGCCCAGGCGGGTCGCGCACCCATGGGCTCAGGCAATCCACTCACCTCAGCCACCCAAAGGCACGGGATTACAGGCTGAGCCACCGAGCCCGGCTCAAAAGTATACTTCTAAGTTAGGCTTTCAGTTCACGTACCAACCTGGGTTGCACTTGTTATGTAAGGATTCAAAGTACAGAGTCATTCTCAGGCCAAATTTAGTTTAACACAAGTAGCAAGAAATGAATATATCTTGAAAATATATAAAGAGCTATACAAATATAAAGGACTATCATTCTCAATATTTCCTGATTGGAATAGAATTCAGAACTGCTCTAGGTCCATGTGACTCAGAGTAGAAGTTTACATTTATTTCCTAAGTCAATTTATCAAGCAACACAATTCAAGTACAACACATCTCCCACCCCAGAGACCAATCAATAATTGTCATTTGACACATTTACAGCCCACTTCCTTCAAAGAAAATGCTTATTGAATGTTGTACAATAAACCACTTCCTAGTCTTGACGCTGAACAGCAGTGACCCACAGGCCCTTTCTCTGTTTCAATGAGCTAGCGTAGGTTTGTGTTTTTTTTTTTTCACAGTCTAACCAATTCAACTTTCCACTTAATTTCCAGAGGCTTAACTCTTTCTGCTCAAGGAGCCTCAAGTGTGTTCACTCTAAAATTGAAGACATAGGATCAAACAGACCATTTGAGGTTTGCTCGGAGCTTGGCTCTCCTTTGTTCTCTCAAAATCTCTGTGCCTGGACACTCCATTTCTACTGAACCAAAATGACCAGGACTCCAGACTATGTCAACACTTTACAAGGACGGTAGCATCTCTGCTCTGCCAAGAGTTACAGCTCAAAGATTACCTAAAGTTCTCAAAGACTAAATACTTGTGAGCCCTGGACTATTCTCTTCAGTAGACGTTTAAACAAGTTCTTCCTTGGTGCTTCTTGCCAGTGAGGCTGGTCTTGCCTTAGTCTCTGACTTTGGAGTCACTCTTTTGACACCAGGGAACCTACCTGATCCTCACTGCCTTGTCTGCTTTAGAGCACTGGTCAGGGATGCAGAGATTTGCTAACTGTGTGTGCATGGGCAAGACAGATGCAGAGATTTGCTAGCTGTGTGTGGATGGGCAAGACAGCTTAGCCTCTTTGTGCCTCCATTTACTTATCTGAAGAATGGAGTTTCATTAGTTTGCCCATGTGGGTGCTATGATAACTAAGTGAAATAATGAATGCAGAACCTGCTTTTTCTTTTTGTAAATCAAACTCAATTTTATCACAGACAGAAAGCTTATACAGAACAATTTTTGTTAAAGAAATAAATCATTGACAATTTATCTTAAGAAAAAGCAAAGAAGTATTAGGGAATTCTAGTAAACTTTCAAAGACCATATATCCCAATGCTACATACATTTTTTGAGAGCATGGAAAATAAAGGAAAACTTATACATTCTCTTTAGGAAGCAAGTTAAACATTGTTACTGAAACATTATAAAAATAGCACAAAACACAAATTCATAGACCAGTATCACTTACGAAAATCTATACCTAAATATTCTATAAAATGTAAGCAAAAATAATCTGACAAGCATTTTTTTAAAATGTGCTATTATTGAGGTGGATTTATTTCCAGAATGCAGGTTGGTTGAATGGTAGTATACCTATTAACATAATGCACAATGTAGATCTTATTAACATAAGATCTACAGTAATGGATCTAAGGGTCATACTCATAATAATCTATGAAAGATACTAAAGGAAGCTTTTAGTAAAATTCAGCATCTATTAAGGTTTTTTAAATGCTCCGTAAGATAAAAATGAATAGACTTTTTAAAAATTCTGAATATATAAAGCCATCATCTCACTTAATGGAGAATTTTGGTGTTATATCCACCAAAATCAAGAAAAAATCAATTATGTCCACTCTCTCCACTACTATTCAACATTGTGATACAGAGTTTAGCCAATGAGGCAAGAGAAATCATTTAGAATTATATTAATAGGAAAAGAAATTTAAAGATATCTCTCTTTGAAGGTTGCACTAGACTGTGGAACTTGCTCTTTCAACAATTGGTACATGAAATGCAATATTAATGGAAGTTGGGTGCTTAACTGTGCCTCTGGTATCTGACTCCTTCTAGTTTCCATAACCTCCAGCTGCTTCTAGTACTAGCCTTAGCTGCCATACTTTTCTTCATTGTCATTTATACCCCTTCAAGTTCACACACTGACTTTCGCACTTGATGTCTGGAAAATGATTTGTCTCAAAATTCTAAGTCGGCTGAGCTCGGTGGCTCAGTCTATAATCCCAGCACTTTGGGAGGCTGAGGCTAGTGGATTGCCTGAGCCTGAGGGTTCAAGACTAACCTGGGCACCCTGGCAAGACCTGTCTCTACAATAAATCAAAAACTAGCTGGCGTGGTAGTGCATGCCTGTAGTTCTGGCTACCTGGAAGGCTGAGGTGGAAGGATCGTCGGAGCTCAGCAGGTCGACGCTGGGGTGACTGTGAGTATGCCACTGCACACAGTGTGCCTGGGAGGCGGAGTGAGACTCTGACTCAAAAAAAAAAAGAAAAAGAAAAAGAAAAAAAAAATTCGAAGTCTATGTCAATTAAAATAAATGTAATGCATTTCTCAAGCCTTCAAAATTCATTTCTACTGGAAAATTCCCAATGCAAACAAGACATCTGGTTCTCGTGTACAGCTGGTCTGTGCATTATTTGTGTCTTTGTCAAATAAAACTAATGTGAACTTCATGCAGCACAGTCCATGTATCCTCTGTTAGGCATTAAAGAATATGATGAAAAAGATAGCCAGGATAGGATGAAAATCTTTTCCAAAGTCATGCTTATTTGTGTTTTGCTGTAAGTCAAATCATTGGATTGTTCTGAGCAACTTATTTGTTGAATTTTCTCATGTCTGTGGCACTGTTTTCAATTCTGTGGGAAATTTAAGAAAACGAAAATTTCTGCTCAGAAGAGTAACATTACAAGCCCTATCTTTTTGTGAAGAGAATTTTAGAGTACGCGTTGCAAATCCTAGGACTAGGTTTTCCAACTGGAGTCAGGATTCCCAAACTATGAGTCTGATGATCAATTTAAAATCAATTAAAATTCAACAAATATTTTAGAAATGTATACTACTACTAGCCATGGTGAGTAATGATGAATAAGCTTCAGTCCCTGCCCTTTAGAAATTTTCCGTTTAATTGGGCCAGGCAGACAACCAACTGGATAATCATCTAATGCAGCATGATTAGAGCAAATGACAGCTCTATCAGAAGGAACTAAAAACACACACAAGGACTGGGGTGGATTTTAGTCCCAGCTCAAATGCCAGCTTCCTCTAAACTCCACCAACATTTTATCTAAACTGCCATGATAGCTGCTTTCCATTTTTGCATCCTTCACAAATATTTGCAGAATGAATGAACAATTTCCTTACCTTTTTCAAACACAGGAAGCCGGTATCTATAGCTGAATAGTTACTCCTCAGTATCTGATCTTGCATACTATTTGCCAAGCTGTTGACTGAATGATAAAGTTCCTTGAAACCCCACCCCTGAGAACTTACATATATACACAACTTTGCAAAGGGTAAATGAGTAAATTACATATAAAAACTAAACAAACAAAGAAACAAACAAACCTCTGGAATTTTTAACATGGCTGACCTGGCCTTACGTCTTGCTGTGGGTCATATGAAAGCTCACAGTGGCCAGATCTTTTCCTCAAATATTCATCTAAGAAAATCCTCCTTTCCTCCCTGGGCCCATGGCCCTCTGTACACATCGGTTTGTTTCCCTAACTTCTATGTTTACTCTGGCTTCTATTTTTGCTCTGAACCTTCTCAGGTCTGCAGATCTACCACTTTTATCTGATCTTTACTTCCACATTTACTTTCTGCTCTTTTTGTCTCCTTGACATCAGTGTTACAACTTCAAGTAATAAAGCCCCACAAGGTGGTTTCCTTACTAAGAAACTCTCACAGCTTGACTGAGTTCCCAGGATCTCTTTTAGAGAGGGAGAATTTGTACAAGTAAAGGACGATGCGACTGGGTTCCAGCCATGGCATTTACCAACAGTGTAATCTCAGACATTTACTTCTCTTCATTTACTTCCCCATCTGTAAAAATAGAGGAATACCAGCCTCAGGGGGTTATGGAAATCAAAATTGAATGAATGTATGTATCAGTGCCTGGAATGAAGATAACATTCACAAATAGCCGTTCTTTCCTCTGTCACGCCTTCCTGCTGTGGCCTCAGTTTCCTCCAAGGCCCTGGTGTTAATGTGATATTCTTTCCACCGCAAGGATTAGGGAGGCCCCTTCCTAAGGAAATTCCAGACCACTTACCTTTGGTCCTTTTTCCTGCTCGTCAAAGATTGTTTCCTGTTCACTCTCTTAGTTCATCTCAGGAACACTGAAGTATCCCCAAATCCAATGCATGCCAATTATTTTGCAGGTAACTTATTGATATTTGATCATGTAATAAATCCAGGTATCAATAATGATAATAATAATACCAAAATAATCAAGGTCAGCAAAAAAGGGTTCATGATGCACTGCATCATTTCCAGTGTTATAAAACTGAACTGTTTTGGCTGTCTTAATTTTAACCTGCACCTTAAGGAATTTATACTACCTTTGTATATGAATAATTTTAACCTTAGTCACTTAGATCTAAGTAGTTCCTTATCCTCTGAACCTCACCCTGATGCTTTCTTGAGAAGGACCTTGTAAATCTCTTCCCTTGGTGATATACTATACTAGCAGCATGGGTGCATTAAGGAAGAGAAGCAAAAGAAGGAAAAAAAGATTTCTTAGGGATTGCTAAAGAAGCCACGAGTGCATTCCAAGACATGGAATCAAAAGAATATGCCAAAAGGAGCCCACATTTTCTACTGTTTGTCGTTTATCAACTACTCTCCAGAACTATAGTTAAATAAATATTTTTTTTCCTTTATCCTTAAAGACAAATGGGATACTTACCATCCCGTGAATTAGTCTTTCTCTCTCTCTCTGTCTCTACCTCTATCTCTGTCTCTATCTCTATCTGTATCTCTATCTATCTCATCTATAGAGAGGTATGTGCAAATTTTCTTTGGAAGTTTGTGTACTTGTGTGGCAGTTGTATGTTGCACTTATGTGTAAGTATGTAGTTCAGCCTCTATAATACCTTTTTTCTGCAATTAAGTGCTTGAAAAAGTGCCAATGATCTCCTTATAATAGAGGCTTTCATATTTGTATATAAACACTGATTTTGCATCTGGGTGTTGGATGCCATCATTGACAAGGAGAAGTGGGGTTGATTGCTCTTCAGTCTGAGACAGAGGACCTCAAGACACCATGTTCCGAGGCAGGAACATATAACTGCCATGGAAGCTGCTACTTGTGCCTCCAGTCTTCCAATCTAGACCATTTCATGGAAAATAAGTATGCTTAAAAACATGAGGAGTATAAGAAATTCTAACAAGGATCGACCTTGACAAGATTTTGTCCTTCTACTATATTCAGCAGTCTATGTGGAATAAAAAAGACGGTACACCTTCTTTCCATGGAGGCAGTACATCTTAGCACTAATGCCATAGTCTGTAGAGTCAGGTTGCCTGCTTCCTCATTCTGACCCCCCACCCTAGTTTCCTGGTTGGGTGACTTTGAGCAAAACATTTACCCCCTTGGTTTTCATTTTACTCAAGAGGAATAATATTACCAATTTCATAGTGAGGCTTAATGCTGCGAGGAACTTAGAATATAGCTATTGAAACGTAGATCTCAGTGAAGAGTTATTTATTATTCTTTTTCCTAAAAATGAATAAAGTAATTATATTCTTTGCTCTCCTTTTTCAGTCTCACATCTATCCTGCACAATGTCTGAGAAGTAATTTTTCCCAATTTCAAGTGTGGAAACTGAGACCTGAGGAAAGAAGATATGGTCTGGGGCAGAATGAAGTTATCCAGATACACAAACAAAAGCCCACATTTTTCTCCTGTAAACTATAGGAAAAAATGACTATATCTTCCTCTAGATATTTGTTGAATAAATGATTATTCATTTCTTTTAGCCTGCATTATCAATCATGTATATGGAACTTCACTGACTCAATAAACACTTATTAAAAGCCGAGTATGGGCTAGGTGTGGTGGCTCAAGTCTGTAATTCCAGCACTTTGGGAGGCCAAGGTGAGGGGATTGCCTGAGCCCACAGGTTCAAGAACAACCTGGGCAACTTGGCAAGACCTCATCTCTATAATAAATCAAAAAATTAGCTGGGTGTGGTAGCACGTGCCTATAGTTCCAGTTACTTGGAAAGCTGAGGCAGAAGGATTGTCTGAGCCCAGCAGGTCGATGCTGGGATGGCTGTGAGGGTGCCACTGCACTCTAGCCTGGGTGACGAAGTAAGACTCCGACTCAAAATAAAAAAAGAAGCCACGTATGGTTTGGCCACCATGGCAGATACCAGGGCTGCAAAGTTACCTAAGGCAGAGATGCTGCTGTCCAGAATTTAGGGTCTCGTAAAGAAAATGGGAAATGTAGAGAGATTTGGGAACATAAATTAAGGAGTGCTCAACTCTTGACAAGAGTAAAGGAATTAATCTGAAGATCCCACCTTGTGTAATGCTTATATTTGTACATAGTGTATACATAATGGTAACCATCAAATTAGAAAACTTAGCAAAAGGACAGATGCTGAACCCCAAGAAACATTAAAAAAAATACAAAGATAGGAAGCAAGGCCAGGCCATTTATTTTGAAGCTAAAAAGCGGTCCTATTAGAATTGTTGTTGGTTTGCATAAAATGTTTCCCAGAGGTATTTATATATGTCCTTTGTATGCCTTCCCCTGCTACCACACACGGACCATTGTTTTGGAGTTCCTAATCAGCCCAAGGTCCCAGAAACAGGAGCAGCCCTAGAGCTAATTACTCTATCTTCTGTACCCCACAAGGATATGACTGAGCTTCTCCTGGCTCTAGCTACTAGTTCTGTTCTTTGACCAACTAAGCTAACTGGCCACAGCCGTGGTTGAATTTCAGAAATGAGATTTTGGAAAGGAAATGTTACTTTTGTCAAGGATCCTTAGAAAGTGTCCACCTGTATGTGAGTGCTACAGGATCAGTGATGACCATGTCATTTCTGCCTGCCTTCTGATACCTCCTAATCCAGATGCTCCATGTGTATAGATGACAGATGGTTGGTAAGCAAGTTTGTTGACACTTTGGCAATTGCATTCTTGTCCTTCAAGAGGGACCCAGAGGCCTGCATTTTGACTTATCTAAGCATCAGGATTCTATTGAGCCTCCAGGTGAATTTGAGACTAGATCTCCTACTAAGCTACTTTCAGGTCTTGTCAAAGAATACACGACTACCCCATCATTGAAACACTGGCGTCATAGGACGACAAGAGACACTAAACAGAGGAAATAGAAGAGTTTGAAGAAACAAACTGCACCCATCCAAAAAACTGATCATCTTTAGGTCAGTTGTTGCCATTCAGAGAATGATACAAAGGGGAGTAATAAAGCCAAATGCGCTTGCTTTCTGCCTGCCTGAAACTAGAATAGCCACCACCAATTACTGCATAGCTAACCCTTCATAATCCCTGGCACACAACATGGTTATTATCAATCTTGTAACATTTACCTGGGGTAATAAAACACATTGCTAGAGCAACACTGTTTCTGCAAGAACTTTCTTCAGGGAAATTTAGACTAATTTCTATCCATACTACCATATAATCTAGGCACAATGTAGTCAGGTAACCAGCCCTGAACACACATTCTAGTCTCCTTTTACAGAGCTCACCAGGTTAAGTGACTTGCCTGAGATCACCCAGCATGCTGGTCCTTATCCTTGCCAGAGCTGCATTTCCAGCTGCATCTTTCCTGCGCCTCTTCTCTTTTCAATCCAAACTAGTCTCTTCTTTCTCCCCAACATGTGTGGGCCTGTTACTCAAGCCAGGTCAATTTACCTAGGCACCCTGTCTAGAGGAAATTCTTATTTCTCTCTTGTCAGATCCATGCCTTTATAATTTTGCACAGAGGTCACATATTTCCCCAAATCCCTAACTTCAGATGGATTCTAAATGACCAAGGAAGGGGATGTAGCAGCAGGGATAAGGGATAGGAGAAGAGCTCAGACAGGAAAGGATAAGTATGTAGATGACGGGCCGGGCTCAGTGGCTCAGCCTGTAATCCCGTGCTTTGGAAGGCCGAGGTGAGTGAATTGCCTGAGCCCACAGTTTTGAGACCCGCCTGGGCAACTTGGTGAGACCTCATCTCTACAATAAATCAAATAATTAGCCGGGTGTGGTAGCGCGCACCTGTAATTCCAGCTACTTGGAAGGCTGAGGCGGAAGGATTGCCGGAGCCCAGCAGGTCGAGGGCTGCGGTGGCCAGGAGTGGCCACTGCACTCTAGTCTGGATGACTGAGTGAGACTCCAACTCAAAAAAAAAAAAAAAAAAGTATGTAGATGACAGATTTTGTTTTGCAGTTTCTATCTCTTTACCCATTTTACATCAGCCTTTATACCCAATCTGGTTTGCTACATGTATTTCAAAGGAGAGGAAATCAAGGCTAAGAGAGGTGAAATGACTTCCCTAAGGTCACATAGCTAGCTAATAAAGACTAGAGTCTAGGTATTTTTTCAGGGCAGTCTCCTATTCCACGGGAAATGGAGATTAAGTTCTCACACAGTTCAAGTTTTCACTACTAGAATGTTGATTTCCCCATAGAGCATTGTATGTGTGGCTGTTCCCAAAGTTGTATGCTATCTCCTGCCACTGGTACTTCCTTCTGCTGCACGCAGGTGACACCACCACCGTGCACTGAAGCCCCAAACCTTGACTTGGTCACCTCCTGTCCACACCACCATAGAGTTATGGGAGTGTCTGAGTGGACAGATGAGATTGACAGCTTATTAGCCACAGGTATTCATAGCCTTACAAAGGAGGACAGCACACACCATGCAGGCGCACACAAGGGTTGAACTTGGGGACAGAGTAAACAATTGGGGTGTGAGAGACAGGTTTTGTAGTAGCAAAAGAGCAAGGTGCCCCTGTTTCCCATGGGATAATAAGCTTATTTTAATAATTCCACAGGTTGGCAGGAAACTGAAACCCACTGTTCAGGGATAAGTATAAACTGCACCTGGTTCATTTGATAAAGGATATTGTTTGGCTAGGAGGCCTTATCTATGGGAGCAGAGAAACTTGTAGTTAGGCCATCTGAGGCCCTCCTGGATTTCATCAAATGTCAAAGCAGCACATAATGTTGGACCTTAATTTTAGGCTTTACATACAGACTTCCCCAGCCCTTCTGTGTCCTCACTGAGGGGAGAATGCCTCTCTCCCCTGTGCTTTATAGTTTGTTGAAGGCTTAACAAAGCAGAGTTTTTAGTATAAACAATTCTTTCACTTTGTTTTGTTTTACTACTCATAGACTCCCTTTTCACAGGGAAAGCATCCAAATTACAAACACAAAGTTGTACTCATAAACTTCAGGCCCCTTTGGACACTGGGATTTTGTTTCTGGTAAACTTATCCATCTGCCTTCCTCAGTCCTTTCCCAGGGGTCCTCTCAGGCTCTCAAGCAAATAGGTTCATGGTGGGCCCTACCCAGGAGTCTGGCCAGTGTTCACAGATATAACAGACTCCAGAAGCAGTCAGGGTCTCATACTGGCATCTCTGCCCCACACTCACTGTGTATTCCAGAGACAGAGAGCAAACCCGGGTAAGAATCAGGGAAAGTAGCAGCTATTTGGCCTCTGCCTCTATTTCTGTTCATGCAGCCCCAGAATTTTCTGGTTGAATGCTGCCACTCACAGCACTTACATAAGATCTGGAAGCAATTTGAAGTTCAAAGGGACCCACAGACTTCAGCAAAGCAAAGCTGGAGGCAGCTCCTGACTGGACAGAGGACATTAACATATACATCTGTTCAAGGGACTTGGAGGGAAAGTAACATAAACATCCATTTAAGGAGCTTGAAGGGACATTAACATATATATGTGTTTAAGGGTCTTGGAGAGATACTAACATATACATCTGTTTAAGGGGCTTGGAGACTTCTGGGTAGTTTCTGCCTGAAAAGTAACAAAAAAATAAAATCATGTTTGTGACATTTTCTCTGAACCCATACTCAGCTGGGTTTGGACCACGACTGGGAAACATCCTTAGCACAATTTATGGAATGTCCAGAAGGGGATCTGTTGAATGTCAGGAAATACCCTCTTCTCAGCATGCAGATGGCAAAAAGACTGGTCCTCCTGACAGCTCAGGATGCCAGCAGGATCCCTGGATGAATTTAACTCAGAGTCTGTTTTTGCTTCTTAGAGCATGCAGCATCCTTTATGTGATGCTCAGATTTAAAGTTTTTGAACCAGTAACAAAAATATATGCTCAATTCTGTTTATTATTTAGTAAGCCCCTTTCTCCCCCATTTTTTCCCCCTCCTTTTTACTCCATCTTCTCACCTCCTCTTGTAACTGAATATCTTGGCCTTAAAATGTATTTTAAAGATTTTTCTTCCCTTTCTCTCTTAATCATGTTTAGAAACTTCACCATGCACACTTATCTGACTGTATGCTTCCTTAGAAATCCCAGGAGATAATCTTAAAATAGTCTGACCATGGGACCCTCCCACTTGGGGGGGAGTCATGAGAGTGTTGATTCAAAACCTGACTGTAGCTGAGATAACACCCACTAGACCTCCAGGAGGACCACCACCCAAGATAAGCCATCAAGGCACACCCCATACAGTGCCTACATGTATCCCATATAATGTTTCCCTTCTTAAACCATTGCACTCAGCCTAAAAAGCTGAAATGGTGTTTCTTTATGGAAGAGACTGGCCATTTCCCTATCTGTTGGCTTTGGAATAAAGTCACTTTCCACCATCTCTCATTGCTCGAGTTTGACTTTGGATGACAAGTGGCCGAGCTTGCATTGGTTACACTCTTACCCTTCTTTCTTCTTTCTTTTCTACCATCAGCTCCTCCAGACCCCTTTGGTCTCTCCCTCCTCCCATTTCTTCTCCCTTCTCATTCTTTATCTCTCTTGCTGTTGCTCTTCTCAGAGGCTGGCACAAGACCATTTAATCTAGAATCTTGCCTTCTTCTTGATCAGGGTCTAGTGGTGCCTCATGACTGGGAGGGAGGGGTACATTCCCTTCTGACTCTTTATCTTTCTTGATGTTGATCTTCTCAGAGGTTGGCACAAGACCATTTAATCTAGAGTTTTGCCTTCTTCTTGATCAGGGTCTAGTGGTGCCTTATGACTGGGAGGGAAGGGTATATTCCTCCCAGATTCATGAGCTTGAGCTCTGAAATGTTTCCTCCAACAACTATTCATCTCTCCACTGAAAAGATGGGCAGACTTCAAGAGTGAGACATGGAGGTAGAAACCACTGGGTAGATTCACTATGGGGATTGCTTGCAGGGAACCTGTGCTCTAATCCTTACAGAAAGGGAAATCGTTGTGAGCTCTTGGTCAGGGCAGCTTCCCTCTCTACACCCCAGAGTTTTACCTGCAAAAACGATGATGCTGGACCAAAGAGCTTTACCAGATCCTTAATTTTTTGTCTCTTTTGTTTTGGCATTGTCATAAAACGATTCCCCCAATACCCCATAACAAATGTTATCTTCTTCAATGAATGAACATGCTTATAATGCAAGTGACCCTTGATAGAATTTCCAAGCAGAGAAAGGGAAGTAAATTTGACCCTAGGCCTATGGATTACTGATTCCACCCTGTCTTTTTCCCAATTATCCATGGTCTCTAGCTTCTATTTCAGTATCCTGTTTCTTACTGACACAGCTTACTCACAACTCACTGAGAAAATGCTGACCTCTTTCTCCAGAATATGTGTGAGAGAAAAAAAAAATCTATTTTTTCCTTGAAGAAACTCAGAAACAAGTTTGGAGATTATAAAATAAATGTTTACTGAAGACAACACAACAGGAAAAAGAAAAAGAAGTATCTCTGAGTCCAGACTTCTGAATATATTTGGGAGCCAAGCTCAGATAAGTTAAACTCTGGATTTGGGTTGTTTTGGGGCCAACTGAGTTTTCAGATCTGACAAGAGCTTCAAACTCTCCCAAAAGACTCATGCACTCCAGTTTTATGGAAACTAAATTCCAGTGTTGCCACAAAACTTCAGACAGTCCCCAAAGCTGACTTTGTGATGGGACTATGAGAATGTTTACTAAAAGTAGATTCATATAGTGAAGGAGGGACGATGGTCGGGGTAGATCAAAGATCACCCTTCTTCTGCTGGGAGTGCCCTTTCACCACAGACTCTGTCCCCTTAGGCCAAAAATCTGATCTTAGTTCCCTCCACAGCAGACAGATGAAGGACATCAGCCTCTCTGTTCTACAGCCAGTTAAACCTCTGGGGATGGAAAACTGAATTTAGGATTCACTTGAGGAGAGAGTCGCCGGTTGGTTGATTTGTGTCCTTGTCGTCAGACTTTGTTTTTGTGCCTATTTGTAACAGATCATTCCCGTTGCCCTGGCACAAGTCATACCTACATGACGGGAGTCAGTTACAGCCTTGGTCTTTGCTCCACTTCTGTGACGTGATACCGCCAGGAGTCGTGGAGAAAGGGGTGGAGCTCAGAAATGATGCCCATTTGGAAAAGAAAATAAAGTGTTTAGGCAAATGCATTGTTGTTTCTGGTGAAGAAGGAGCTCTTTGAAGAAGTGAATAAAGATAGAAAACAGAAGTAGCTTCTGATTCACTCAGTTGTAAAATGAGCCTGTCTAGTTTTCTTTCCTTCTCTTCTCTTCTCTTCTTTTCTAATTAGAGTTGGGTCTTGCTGTTACCCAGGCTGGAGTGCAGTGGCATGACCATAGCTCACGACAGCCTCAAACTCTTGAGATCAAGCAAACCTCTTGCCTCAGCCTCTCAAATAGCTAGGACTACAGGCATGTACCACCATGCCCAGCTAATATAATTTTTTTTTTTTTTTTTTGTAGAAACAGGCCTTTGCTATGTGCTATGTTGCCCAAGCTGGTCTCAAACTCCTGACTACAAGAGATTCTCCCACTTCAGCCTCTTAAAGCTCTGGAATTATAGGTGTGAGTCACCACGCCAGGTCTAGTTTCTTCTTTCTAAACAATTTCAGTGTCAAATTCTTTAGTTTTTGGAACCTAGAGAACATTGGCAGCAGACACCTCTGATATTCATATCTCTGTAACTCTTTATAAATTATACGCTTCATAAAGTATTGCATGAGGAGATTAATGGAGACAGCCTTCTTTGTTATTATGCTTAGAAATCTTTAGGATGGAAAAGAATTGTTCTCCCATTTCTCTTATGAATGTTTTGTAATAATCATGACTGCTCCTGAAGCCTCTTGGAGTTATGTCAATAAACCTATTTTCCTTTCACAGGTAGAAAAATAAGGCCAAGTGACTTATGACTGGATACTCTGGTATTAGAAATGAGACACCATCAGATGCTGGTACTTGCCCCATTTTGATCCTCAGGAAAGTGGAAGAAGGTTAGACATAAATGTTCTCATTCAGATCCTCTGTTTGTAAAGTTTTGTTAATATCCAAAGGCATCACATGATTTCTTGTAAAAAATGAAAACTGAGGTGAGTGTAGATAATATCCTTGGGCATTAGTGTGTGCAAGCGCGTTAACTGCCAGAAAAACCAATGCTGGGTACACTTGAGATGCAAGGAAGGCCCCTAAAGTCTTATTTCTTTGATTGCTTTTGCTGCTATTTGAGTAACTTCCTGCTTCCATGTCACCCAGTCCATTAAGGGTTTATTCTTCAAAGACGAGGCTTCTGGGAACATTGCCTTGCCCCTGCGTGACTCCTCCCTGTCGTGTCCTGGGCCAGATGGTTAGAGTCCACTTTACTACAGTGTGGGGAAATATCAGACTACAACTCTATCCTGGTGAGTAATGACGTGCCTGGACTCATTACTCAACTCGGCTCCGGTTGCCACTGGGATCATTTCACCATCCTCTCCATTTCAACTTCCTGTTTCACACTCTCTGCCACCCCCTCCAGTAACCTTGCTCTCCTCTCAAGCTAGAAACCTCTCTCATGTTTTCCCTCAACTATCAAAGGCAAACAGGAATCTTTCTAGACGAATCTCAACTTCATAGTCTTTCATCCATGTAATACAGCTATCCCCCAAATAGTTCTTAATTTGGCAGTGAAATAGTTCTTAATTGGGTAGTGTCTCTGGGTTATGGCCCCCAGATTCCCAGACCTAGAGTTCCCCTTTCAAGGGAAAAAAAAATCAAAGTACACCTCCAAGCTATTCTCTTTCAGCCGTTGTTCTTCCTATCCTTTGCATGTCTCTTGTCAGAGGATGCTGTAAATTTTTGCCCAATTTCTCCAAACTTCCTATTTTGTAACCTACCTCACAAGTCACCAAAGTAATGAATGACAGTTCATATTTCCATATGATATTCAACTTAAATATGCATATATATAGCCTAATTTAATTTAAGTTAAAATAATACACATTTAGTTTCTTTTTTCTGTGTCTATTAAAAAAGACATATGCACATATATACACATACACATACACACACATATGGGATATTTACTTTCTAAAAATTGTAGTTATTTGGATTATAAAAGTAAGATGTAAATGTTGTAGCAACTCAAAAAACATAAAAGCATTTAAAACCAAATTAATACTCTTATATTCCCCTCCAATCCCACACTGGGAGCTTATCAATGGCGTGGTGTGCACAAATAGATGAATATATGTAATGTTTGTATTCAAAATGTGACCATAATCTATGTGTTATTAGACTTTAACTCAGTTTTCCACTTAATGATGTATCATGATTATTATCTTTTATTAACATACAAATCTTTCACATTTTTCTGTTATTTTAAATATACTAGGTTTAAGAGTAAATAAGCTATATAAAGACTATCTAATGAGTAAAAGCAATTAA
This sequence comes from Carlito syrichta, assembly GCF_000164805.1. Classification (NCBI taxonomy): domain Eukaryota; kingdom Metazoa; phylum Chordata; class Mammalia; order Primates; family Tarsiidae; genus Carlito; species Carlito syrichta. The sequence continues at coordinate 259,810 of NW_007260561.1, read as the reverse complement.
TGTACATAGTCAAAAAGTCAACAATAGAAATGAGCATATAATAAAAGTATTTTATCTTTCCCCAGACCTCTGATTCCTTCTTTTCAGATATCATAACTTTTAGCACTTTCTTGTTGCTTGTTCCTGAAATTTGAAGCAATGAATCTCTCTCAAATAAATGTCTAGTTCACTTCTCCCTTCCTTCATACTCATAGGATAGAAAAACAAAGAAAACCCTTTTATTTTGTAAATATTCAGGGTCTGCATGAGCGCATGATGTACCAAATAAAAATGAGGTACTTCTCAGGGAAAGGCACAGATTACCTGCAGTAGATAGTAGAGTACTATGATAGCTCAGATCTGGAAAGAGCCATTGCCATTACACAAGTTCAGAGGACTGTAGCGTTTGCAAGTCACTGACCTGGATGAAATTGTGATTGCCTGAGCCTGTGGGTTCAAGACCAACCTGGGCAACTTGGTGAGAACCCATCTTTACAATAAATCAAAAATTAGCCAGGCACGGTAGTGCATGCCTGTAGTTCCACCTACTTGGAAGGCTGAGGCAGAAGAATCACTGGAGCCCAGCAGGTCGATGCTGGTGTGGCCATGAGTGTGCCATGGCACTACAGCCTGGGCAACAGATATCCCAACTCAAAAAAAAAAAAGAAAAAGAAAAAAAGGAATTCTTGATATCTATGAATTATTTCTTTAGAAAGCAAGCATATATGTGCTTGCAAATAAATGCAGAAAGCTCACAGATGTTCTGATGCCCAGCCATGGGCTCCAGGTCAAGAATGCCTAATCTTGACTGGTCCCCGTTCCTCTTCTCATCCTTTATTGTACAGAGAGGAAACTGAGACACAGGTGGGTGAATATCACAGACAGCATGAGGCAGAGCTGTCATGGGACTGAGGTCTCCTGACACCTAGTCCATTGTTTAGTCTAGATGACATGACTACGAGGACACACTTTGTTTAATCTTGCTCTACCTAGAATAAAGAAGAAATTTATCAGTCAAGCAGTTTGTGACTCTTCTTGCATAAAACTCTGAGAGAAAGTGGGACACAAGTTTGTGAGATGATAGTCTATATAATATGCCTGTTGGTCAGTGTTCTCCAGAACCAGAACCAATAAGATGTTTATATATAAAGGTATTTATTTTAAATAATTGGCTCATTTGACTATGGAGGCAAGTCCCAACTCTACAGGGTAGACCAGCTGGCTGGAGACTCAGGGAAGAACTGATGTTGGAGTTCAAGTCCAAAGACAATCTGCCTGCTGGCAGAATTTCTTCTTGCTCAGGAGAGGTCAATCTTTCATCTCTTAAGACCTTCATTTGATTGGAAGAGGCCCACCTACAGTATGGGAGGCAATCTGATTTACTCAAAGTTCACAGATTTAATTGTTAATCTCATCCAAAAACACATTCTCTCTCTTTCTCTCTCTCTCTCTCTCACACACACACACACACTCTCTCTCTCTCTCCAGAATAATATTTGACCATGACCCAGCCAAGTTGACACAAAAAATTAACCATTACAGTGAGTCTGGTCTGGATCTTCCTATCAGCTTCTTCAGAGTTAGGTTACAACCAGCTGGAATGTGTTTGAACCTACAATAGCACTTCCTGGGATGAACAGATGTATTTTTATTATTCTTTGATGATAAAATTCAAAATGTGTAATTTCTGACAGTAGCAATTAACTCATTAACAAACTATATGAATGTTATAGCAAAGTTATCCTGGAGCCAACAATTTTATGTACAGATAATATTACATTTGAAGTCTTTCTCAAATTATAGAAAGTGTCCAGAGTGTCAGTGTCCAAAATCTATTCTCCTTAAGAGTTATTAATTCTTTAGATAAACATATCTTGGACACTTGCTATTAACCAGGAACTGTGTTAGCTATTGAGGAAACATAACAGTTCTTATGTTAAGAGATTTATGATCTAATAATAAGAAGAGTAGATGAGGGATTGAAAAGTTTCCTCCAGTCCTCCCTCCAGTTAATGCTCTAAAAGAGGTTAACACTGTATTGAAGGAAGGATAACTCCTATATTACAATTTATTTTCCCTTCATGTTTACCGTGAACATTTGCTTCCAAGATTGAGAGGCAAAGATCCATACAACTGACTTGCTTAACCTTGCCATGACTTACTCCATCTGAAATTTTCTAACTCAAGAATCTGGTTTTTCTGTAATCCTTATATTAGAACAAAACTGTATCAATGACGTCCAGGGGCATGTAGACTGGAGAGTGAGGAGTCTGAGCCTAGAGTGTGAGCCTGTGGTTCAGATCAGTCACTTCATCTGGGGAAGGAAGCCATTGGGGCTGATTTGGGTCCCAAGAAGCACAGCCTTTGGCATCTTCATAAATTGAAGCCCCTTTTAGGAAGGCAGCTGGGTATCTGATGGATTTTAAAATAAGAGTTCCATTAACAAGATTGCTGCGTTTTACTGTTATGTTAGCAATTATCACATAGGAAGTTAGTCTGGGATTAGGACCAGATTTTCCAAAGCTGGACTTGTAAACACCATGAAAGTAGACTTTCCTGTTGGTGATAGAAAGACTGACATTTAACAGCAACCTTTTGTGCAGCAATGACAGGTCTGATTATTCTGAAGTTTGACCAAGTGTGCAAGGTTGATTAGATTATAATTTAGTGGATATTTTAGTATCTGTTTCATTGAGAGCTAGCTATAAACCATGGGTCCAAAAATTTTACTTCTAATACCTATGTGCTGTGCTAGTCCAGGTAATATATGTAGCTGAAAAGAAGGTTCTAGATTATGTTAACTATTTAAAATTATAGAGGGAGATTATAGCATAGGCTGGAGTGAAAATCCCAGTCCTGTCATCCTAAATAGGCTAAAAGTACTCTTGAGACCAACTGTACTTTTTTTCCAGGAGAATTTATGCTCCAGTTCAGAATTGAAAAATTAAATAATAGGTGTATTCACTAAATATTGGAAATAAGAGAGTGCACATGTTATTTTTTTCCAAACTCAAAACTGAATGAACTAAACTTTATTCTGTTGAAGAAAATAATCTCTTAGTTTCAAATAGGACTCAATACCTGGAACAGATTAAAATGGCAAGAAGCTCAATATTATTTACTTTTGAGTCAACAAAAATAAAACATGGTTGAAAAGCAATTCTATTATCAAGAAGAGAGAGAAGTGGGAAAGATTTCCAATTAGATCAACACCCAAAGAATGTTTTGACCTTACTTTACTAACTTGTCCTGGACCACAAAAGGTTAGCCAAAAACTGTTAATAAAAATAGTTATCATGTTAGCATGAATTAGGCAAACTTTTGATGTCATTCAGAGCATTATAAAACAAACACTCAGATATCATTTTGTTTCAAGCTGGCTGATCACTTACAAATCTAGATTTAAGGCACATTCTGGGAGAGTTTAGCAATGTACAAAAATTGGCTATAATTAGTCAATTCTTTCAAACTATTGTGGAATAAATTCATAGACACATGGTGAAACATAAGGCTTAAGATATAGCAGAAAATGATTTGAAATGAGTCCTACTCCTAGTGTAATAAATATTACTCCTAATACTAGTAACAAATCACCAAAATTAATAATAGTTTCAGAACACAGTGTACATGCTCTCTTGCTGGGTGATGTACATAATAACATGGGCTGCTATTTGTAATCACAGTGAAACAGGGCTCAGCAAACTGATGATTACGTTGGCAGCTTACCCTTGGGAGTCTTTAATTGCTGCAAGAAACACAGAAAAAGGGTGAGGCAAGACTGAGAAATGTTTTCATTAAAAGTGAGTCTTATTAAAGTCTGTGAAGTGATTGACCTTCTCCAACAAGATGACATTAAAAGACATTTCAGTGACCTTGGACACTGTGGTATAGCAGCTCAATATTTTGGTGGATATGAATCAAAAATGACTAAAATAAGATTTCCAGAAAAATATGAAACAGATAATAGAAATGCATAAGAATGTCATCTACTTTCTATAAGCTCTAATAGTATAGAAATCTACAACTGTTCTATAGACTTGTCTACCTATATCTTAAGCTGATTTAACTTGGCTACTTTCTCTTAACCTATGAATATGTTCAATCATGTTTTTAAAGCTTTCTTCAACATAGTTTACAGCTATTATTTTTACACTTTCATTTCATCTTTAAACATCTGAAAGATTAGTATAGTTTTGTTATATGTATTTCCTTTTTATCTTTTTTTAATTCACTGAAATTTATCTTCATAATAATTGTTCTTGGCCAGGTGCTATGGTTCATGCCTGTTCATCATAGCACTTTGAAAGACTAAGGTGGGAGGATCACTTGAGGCCAGGAGTTCAAGACCAGTCTCAGCAACACTGCAAGACTCCATCTCTACAAGATACAGAAATAGCCAGGAATGGTGTGCGAGCTTATAGTCACAGCTACTCTGGAGGCTGAGGTGGAGAATCGCTGGAGCACAGGAGTCTGAAGTTGCAGTGAGCTATGATCACACCACTGTACTCCAATCTGGGTGACAGTGAGATCTTCTTTGTGAAAAAAATTAAATAAGACTAATACAAATAATGGCTTTCGCTCATATCATCAAGACTTCCTAATTTCCAAATGCCAGAATCAACAGATGTCCTAACATCCTCATCCTCTTTGATCTCTAAGGCACTAACACTATCATGAGCTCTTTTAAAATCCTCTCCTCCTTTGAATATTGGTTGGAGAACTGTCTCTTCTGGCTCTCCTATCCCTGGTTCCCAGTCTTCTTTATGTGGACTTCCCTGCCTCTCCCTTGGATGTTAGCATTCCAATAGGTTCTGTCCCAGTCTTCTCCTCAGTCTTTGAGAACAATCTGACTCCTCCCATGGCTTCAGCAAAAAGTCATTTTCACCCCATGATTCCCAGAGTTCTGGAACCATTCATAAGTCCCACAATCATTTATTGGGAAGATTTTGTGTGCTAGTTACTGGAGATGTAATGAAGAATATGACGAGGTATTCTGCTTTAAGAACCTTAAAGTCTGGTGTGGCAGCAGATACAGAGAGATAAATACAGAGTAATAAATGGAATTATACTTACAAATCTATTTGGAAGCAAAAAGCACCTCCCTGTAGCTTCTACCTCTCTTTCAATTTCACATGTGCATTTCCAGCATCTTTAAATTAATATTTAACAGTTGCCACAAACTCAACATGCCAAAGTGAAAATAATCAATTCTTTCATCCCACACTCACCTCATATGCTAAATCTACATCTTTGGCTGTATTCCTTATATTGGTTAATGCAATGATTTTAAAAAAATCATGCTGTTGTCTAAGCTTGATACTCTATAACCTTCTTCAGTCATTTCTCAATCTTTACATTTAAATAGCTATTACTTAAGTACCTCTCAAGTCTATTTTTTCCTTTCTCCTTTCCATATCCTCTATCTTCTTATTTGGATCTCTTCTTTTCTCTACCATATCGTTCAGTTTTTAAAAATGGTTTCCTAGTCTCCCTATCACCCATCAGCCTTCCTTTCCACCCAAATTATCACTAGAATTAGCATTTTAAATCTCAGGATTGCTCACATTGCCACCTTAACAGCTGGACTTTTCAATATTTCCATACTCTTTGCTGCCAATGAGGCCCCAGGGTCCTGCCCTGAGATGCTGGGCATGTAAGAGACCCTACATGTCACAGCACTGTCTTCCTCTGCTTAACCTGAGACTGGCTCTACTTCATAGAACTAGGCTTTTTTTTAAGGCATTTCTTATTTATTTTCAGTTTTGATTTTTAATATTCAATGTCTCCATGAAACTAAGGCCAGTCACGAACCCTAGAGATTTTAACACTATTATTCTACCTATTGCATCTGTTTCATTCATTCAGCCATGTAGTCACCTCAAAAATCATTTGTTGAACTCCTATTAGTTATCATCCACTGTCTAGGTACTGTGGATATCAATATATCTAGAACCAACTCTAGCCTTAGGAAATTCATGATCCAATGGGGGTAGAGTTTCATTTAAACAGTTAAAATTCTCTACATACAAAGAAATGGTAAGACAGGAAAACACAAAATGTACAAAATGTAGAGGAATTGCCATTCTGTATTTTCCAAATTCTCTACAGTGACTCCTTATAACTTTTTTAATTAGAAAAGCAGTAAACTCACACAATGAAATCTCAAGATGGTATGCGGAGTGTCTGCAAGATTCTTCATGGCAGTAGTGGGAAACAGCCAGGGGAGGAAAGTGGGGGGGGGGGGCACACTTCATCAATAACGGTACCTGTCTCAAACCTGGTGAAGTGAGGACCAGAGTGAGATTCAAACTTTACCTGTGCAATGACCACGTGTATATCTAACCCTGAATTGTACACCGTGTCTTTAAAATAAAAATAAAAACAAAGATAATCCGTAAAAATTCATTGGAAACAGAAAATAACTACCTTTTAGGAAAATAAAATAAATATTTCCAAGTGTAAATTTCTAGTTAGCTCCTATATAATACTGTATGTTTTAACAGAGCAAATGCATTTTGCTCTGTGATATACTGATATGTGAGAAAGAACCCAGGAAGGGAGTTGGTCCTTACTTGCTCTTGGCCTCATATTGCCTCCACCTGTCATGCTCTGGGGTCTCAGCAATCCAGACACTTTGTGTTTGTGACCTCCTGTGTTCACTCAAGGCCTTTTCACATACTGCTGCTCCCTCTGCCTGAAACACCTCCTTTCCCCTCCATTAATGTTAACTTATTCATACTCTAAGTCAGTTGTTCTCAAGTGTGTATATGTGTAAATGGAATTGTGCCCTAGAGGACATTTGGAAATTTCTGAAGACATTTTTGGTTGTCTCACTGGGGTTTGGTGCTAGTGTCGTCTAATAGGTAGAGGTCAGGGATGCTGCTAAACATTCTACCATGCATGGGACAGCCCCCAGTAACAAAGAATGATCTGGCCTTACATATCAACAGGGCTAAGACGAAGGAACTCTGATTTAAGCCTCAGCTCAGGAATATTTCTTTGATAAAATCAAAGTCTCTGGTTATCCTTTCTTCAAGTATTCTATTGCTTTCCTTCAAAGCACTCATCTCTTTGTAATAATGTATCATTTGAGGGTAAGTATCATGCCTGTTTTGCTTGCCATTTTATCCCCAGTGCCTAGCTCAGAGTTAAGTTTTGTGAAAATTGATTTGAGAAAAGGAAGAAGGGGGGAGGGTGACGGAAGCAAAGAAAGCAAGACAGAAAAGAGACCCAGGTTTTTTGAGCCCTTCATCTGTTATTAATTTGCTGATATGTCATAAATTGCTTTCATCTGTAAGAAAGGAATGATAAACCATGATCCACATCCATGACCTGGGTTTTGTAAGGAATAAATGTGCTTCGTTCTGTAATCAAGCATGAGGAATGGAGGTGAAAAGGGACGACAAAATCTGATACAGCAATGTGTGCAGAGGCAGGTCAGGAGAGAAAGAAGGTAGCATGATTTCAGTCATCACAGAGAAGAAGCAACAGCAGCAGCAATGGTGTCCCAGGAGTGAGAGATCCATAGACACGACTCACTGCATACTCTGACTGAGATGACCAAGGGCATGGCAAGTGGCATCCATGAAGACAAGACTGAAAATTTTAGGCAGGAGGGTAGTAAGCAAATACAACTATCAAAAAAGGAAGAAGTGCAAAATGAAAATTAAAGAAACACTTCTATAGGACTTCCTGTAAGCATTCTATAGGACTTCCTATAAACTTCAGGAAGAGTATCTAGTAGATGAAGAAAGAGAAAAGAGGCTTCCATGGGGAGATAATTCTAAAGAGATCCTTTAAAGGATGGTAGCCTTGCAACAAGGTGGAAAACATGCATTCCAGTCTGGGGAATGTGAGCTGATCCTGTGAGATTGCTCTTTGTGACAGAAACAGTGGAATGAGGTCAGGGGAGGAAGCTTCAAACATACCTTCTAATGGGCTTCATGATGGGAGGAGCAGAGCTGTAAAGAGAGCCAAAGATTTGGTAAAGAATGATGGGCATGCAGTATGATCTATCTTCTATGACAATCTCATATTTTGCATAAAGTTGTTGACTATTATACCATTCTTATGATGGATTTCTTGTGGAAAAGAGGACAGAATTTCAGATCTGAGTACAGTGAGGCGTAGACCTATAGGAGCTGCAGGGATCTGGGAGGGATGGCAGAGAGAGAGAGAAAGAGAGGTAGAAAAGAAACGAAAATGTGGGAAGAGCTTTGCAAGCCTTGCTCTTAGGTCTTAAGCCCCAGTCTCTGGGGATCTGGGAGTGCAGGCTTAAAGTTCGGAGGAGGGCAGATATTGAGTGAGAAACTATAAAATGGGGAAGTGGATGTTCAATTACACTGTAACACAATCTATAGATATAATATGGAGATTTCAGTGAACCCCTGAAAAATGAACGTTTGTATACCTACCCAGAATCGTACCCCATATCTTTAAAATGAAAAATAATTAAGTAAATAAATAAATAAATTGATACATGACATCTTACATAGTCACGGGGTACATGTGATTTTGTTGCATTCATTGAATTTGTAATGACCTTTGGCAAAAAGGGCCTATAAGTGTTGGAAGTGATTTATTAACAAGCTAAGATGAAAGAGTCTCTTCTTTCTCTCAAGTAACAAAACATCACAAAGAGGGAGACATTTAAATTAGTTGAAGAGATTGCCATATGAGGGGGAACCCTCCCCCCAAAAAACAGAATTATCTTTTGGAGGGTGGGCCCCTTGTAGTTCAGGCTACCCCCCTTACGTAAGCGTGCTGGGAATCTCTCAGCATCAGTGTACCAGCTAGCTTTGTAATGAGAGGTTGCTCTGAGGAAGAAATATCCTGAGTTGTGACAAACAGGTGACTGGTTCTTCCACCATGACAACAGACCAGTTCACACCGTGCTGAGTTTTAGCAGTTTTTCACCAGGAATGTCATGACCCTGTGCCTCACCCTGCCTATTAGCTCCAACTCACCACGAGTGACTTTTTTTGTTTCCCCGGTTGAAAGAAAAAGTTCTCAAAGGGAAACATTTTGCCAACGTGGAAGAGGTGAAACAAAAAATGGCAGAAGCACTGAAAGGCATCAAAATTGATTCGCTCAAAAACTATTGTAAGTAGTGGAAAAAGCATCTTGATAGGTGTATTGCATCAAATGAAGAGTACTTTGCAGGTGACTGAAGTTCAAACATGTAAGAATGTACAATTTTTATAAATAAATTCTGGGGTTTTTTTTGTGTGTGTGTTTTCCTCTTGTAGACTAATTAAAAGTAGTTGTGAGAGAACTGTAATAGAGTATACCATAGACTTAAGTTAGGAGCATGCTATAACCCAATAAATATGTAATCGGCTTGTGAGCAATAGCACAGCCATTTTTAGTTTTCTGTCTTAAAACATAACCTGTAACTGTTTAAAGTTTCAGTTATGGGAAAAAACTGCAAAGCTCCGGTTACAAGCTTCAACCCCTTCCCTTATCTCACTTTCCCCTTAGCAACATCCAATCAGGTGCCAGGGGGTAATCACCTGTTTCCAGATGTCTCTGCAACTTCCCTAGCTAGTGGACCAAGGTCAGCCCGAGTCAGGCTAGCCAATCCTCCACGATTAAGCTAACCACCAGAGGTTACTACCCAATTAAATGGTAACACAACCGGAAAGCTCCCCCCCAAACTCCTCCTCCCTTTGTGTAAAAGCATAAAAGGCATCTGCTTAAAGAAATCAGAGCCTCTGAATGTACTCTGCTGTGTCGGTTGTCGACAGAGGCCCAGGCTCGAACTTGTAAATAAAGACCCTCTTGAACTTTCATCAGAATTGGCTCTTGGTGGTCTCTTGGATTGAACCTTCGGCCACTACAGTTGAAGACACAGAACTGGGCAGAATATCATAATGTTAAGATTCTTTTGTTTAAAACTGCATAAGTGAATGAATTTGTGTGTGTATAAACAGATACACAGAGAGATAAAGGGGAGGTTGTTCCCCAAAATATTAACAGTGCTTATCTTTGTGTGATAATATTTATATTCTGGTGATATTTATATTCCTTTCTTCTTTATATTGCTTTAATTTTATGATCCTATGCTTTACTTTTACAGTAAAAAGCAATAAATCTGTCTTAGTTTTTTTTTTTTACATGTTCTTCCCTGGACTACTCAGCAAAATCTGTTTTAATTTTAGAAAAGAGTCATATGTATCTCTGTATGAACTGAATATATGAAATAGATAAAGCTATTTATATCTAAATCTATGTACTTATGTATAATAAAATATTGTAAAAAAGGAAAGTATTTAAAACAAAAAAGGCATGTTTTCAAGAAAAGTAAAATTTATAACAAAAATAAAATATTTGAAATAGAAGGCAAAATATAATCATGCTATGGTTCAGAATTCAAATAGAGAACCCAGGGATTTGTGGGATAATGAAAGATCAGTTTCAGTTGGCAATATCAAGAAAGGTTTTCTATAGGAGAAACTTTGTCGCTGCATCTTACCCTCACTCAGGAATTCTGTAGGGGGTCCTCAAAACCTCTCTCTTTTTTTTTTTTTGGAGTTAGAGTCTCGCTCTGTCGCCCAGACTGGAGTGCAGTGGCCGCTCCCGGCCACCGCAGTCTCGACCTGCTGGGCTCTGGCGCTCCTTCTGCCTCAGCCTTCCAAGTAGCTAGAACTACAGGTGCGCGCTACCACGCCCGGCTAATTTTTATTTATTTATTTATTGTAGAGATGAGGTCTCGCCAAGTTCCCCGGGCGGCTCTCAAACCGGCGGACTCAGGCAATCCACTCACCTCAGCCTCCCAAAGGCGTGGGATTACAGGCTGAGCCACCGAGCCCGGCAAAATCTCTCTTAAAACACCTACGATAAAGGAGATTAATATGTGTTCAGAAACTACCATTCTGGAAACTACAAGATGCTACACATAAATTACTTATTTAATCTTTACTAGAAACCCATGAGATAGATTTTTTTTTTTAATTTTCATTTTTACAGATTAGGAAACTCAGTTTTAAGTAAGTTCATTAATTTGGCAGACTTCACGCCCCAGTAGGTAGCAAAGCCAAGGCCCTCTAGGTTTCATTGCCCTGCGTCTCTCTCACACACACACTTTTAGATATTCATTTTTAAAAAACCTCAGCATACAATGAAGAATAGCTTGGTTTTTAGCAAATGTAACTGAAGCAGGTGTGGATCAGTCATGGTGCCCCTGGGAAATGGAGAGCACATTCAATTAGATAATTAAGAGTTGAATAAAGAAACCATTTACAGAGCCATAGGCAACTGTATCAAGCCATTCATAAGGAATGAATGGAGGAGTACTTCCAGGTTAGTCGCAGGTGGATGCCACTCAGTCCTAGGCCTGAAGGGATAGGAGACAGAGTGGTCATGAAAACCTGAGGCAGAGAGCTGTGTGAAGGGGACCACTTGACAGTAGAAGGATGTCGCCAGCAAACAATAACATGGGAACTACCCCACATTCCACTCAGTCTCTGATCTCTTGCTGTGCTCTCCACTGGCCAAAATTAATTGGAAGTATGGGGGCAGGATAAATCTTAGGGGAGGCTTGCAAATAAAAGGAAGAGAAACATGGGAAATATTGCAATGGTATCTTAACTATTAGACTCGATAGTCTGCCATTCCTACATAAAACAATGAATTTTCAAACTAGCCTGGTAGGCTGAGTCTTTGGAGTTAAAAAAAAACTGTATCTCATTCATCTTTCTGTTCCAATTTTGAGCATGAAGTCTAGTACACTAGCCGGCTCTCAATGCATACAGAACTGACTTGAATTAATAAAGAAATTATGCTGCCAAATAGCAATGAACCTAAAATATTTTAGAAATATAATTGTCAGGCAGGCTCAGTGGCTTAGCCTGTAGTCCTAGCACTTTGGAAGGCCAAGGCGAGTGGATTGCCTGAGTCCGTGGGTTCGAGACCAGTCTGGGCAACTTGGCGAGATCTTGTCTCTATGATTAAAAAAAAATTTTTTTTTAAAAGAAATATAATTGTCATCTGGCCGGTGATAGTCCCAAATTTCTCAGATTTCTAGGCTCACAGTAAGACTAGAAACTGACTAAAGAGCTGGGAAAAAAGTAATTGCATAACTGAGAGAACGTATGAGTGGCTCTCAAGAATGATGGGTCACTTATAGACATAATTTTTATTTATTTCTTATGACGTTCTCTGGGAAGAGGCAGAAGGCTGACTGACTCAGCATTGATGCATCTTTATTTACAATCACTGAACACATGCAGAAGAGCAAAGATGATGCTGTCAACACCTCCTCATGGAGCAACGTGGAAGATTCCAATACAGTGCATGTTGCTGTAAACAGACCCTCCAAGCAACGTGAAGTGGGCAATGCTTGATGAACTCTCAGATCCCTTCCTCTGCTGCCTAATGTTTTTCTTTCTGGCAAAAACTCCTAACCATTCTCACTTTTAATCACAAAAAATGTTTTACTTTTAACGTAATTTTTTCACTTTTAATGCAACAAATTTTTTTAAATCAGAAAATTCTGAATCCTAAGGACCTGTAAATGTATATATAATATATATTTGTATCTTATATACATATCTTATCATATATATAATATATATGATATATATTTGTATCTTTTCATCCTGCAGCAGAGAAAACAAATAAGGCCCAACATTCAACATTTGAGGAATACCTTATTAGGATAAATCTGACAGGGCCAACATGCTGAAGCACATACCAAGCAAATCAAGTGTTCTGGAAAACCTGGCTTTTTTCCTCCAAATTCCTCTGACTGAGGGAAAGAGCTTTATTCTCAACCAGGGCCTTACTTTTCTGCACAAGTCCTCATCTTATAAAATGATAACTTCCTCCTAAGGAAATAATAACTTCTTCCTAAGGTTATGATAAAAGAGGGTGAACGTATATAATTTTTGTATATGATTTTTTTGATATGGCAATAAATATTTTAATTTTTGTTTCATTTTTATGATGACAAAGATTTTTCAAGTTTTTTCCCTTTGCTTGTTTAAATACAAAGTTAAACCACAAACAGGTATAACCAAGTTTTTAACTCACATTTATACACTCCCATTGTATTCTCCTCCAATTTGCCGACCACAGGATAGCATGGGAATGGGGGAAGAATTTCTTAGGTAGCACCATTGTGAGACCTGGGGTAGCTGGGGTTGGGGGGAAATCAAGGATGAAGACAGGGGCTCTCATAATTGTCTCCATTTACATTTATCTGAGACCAAGTTGGGCAGAAGACCTTGGGTTATGATTCCTGAACTTGGCCTCATGGACTAAAGGGACAGTGAATGGTAATTTGTCCTGCTTAGGGAGGGAGGAAGAAGCCACCTACTCCTCCTGCCATCACAGTAAAGTGAAAACTTTAGCCTTATTCTTGATCCCTGGGGACCATTGAGCCCTGCCTGCTTCCCTGCACACCTGGACACCTTTCTCTGAGGATGGCAGTGGCAGCTGAAGGGGGTGAGGTCTTGGGCTTGTAGACTCACACTTCAGTTCATGGCTACTTCTTCACAGGAAGGACGCCAGGTGATCTGACAAACAGAAGACCTTGACAGCAGGTCTGGAACTTTCAACCCATCAGGTTGGGAGAGATGGGAACAGAAGGGAGAAGGGGAATATTGGGTAAGTAATGTCTGGTCCCACTACAAAACTTTATTTTTGATTATAATAGAGTACCATTTCATATCTCTTCTATAAAACAACAACAACAACAACAATAACAAACACAGCCATCCACTTCACTCATTTAAAGACCTATATGAATACATATAAGTTGTGTAAACTCTAAAATATAATAAAATCCACTTAGTTTTTCACTTTAAATGAGCAATTTTCACTGATAGCCAACTCTATCCTCTTGCATATGGGCTTTGGAGACCAGCCTCTTTCAAAATTTTTGATTCTAAAATGTCTCTTTCATCTGCCTTGTCATTTAACAACAACAAAAAAACCCCTTTTATTTTAGAATTGTTTTAGGTTTATAGAAAAAAATAACCAGGAAAATAATACAGACTTTCCATATACCCCACACAGTGCCGCATCAATTTTTCTCTCTCTGTAGCCCCTTCCCATGAGTGTACAGACATATGGGAGTGCCTTAATTTTAAAATAGAGGGAAATAACTTTTGCCTTTACATGTTCCTTAAACTATTATTCAATTTCTCTATTAATGGTTTTCTCTACTTCACCCCCTTTATTTCTACAATCTACTTTTGTTTCCATGACTTCACTAACTCAGGATTGTCAAAATTCTCTGTGCTGCCCAGACTAGTGGTTACTTCTCTCTCTTTATCTTATTCAACCCCTCATCAGCCTTCAGTTGCTTCTCTCTCCTTTCTTGGAAGCCTGTCTTCACTTGGCTTCTATTTTACCATACCATCTTATTTAATGATTTTCCTTCTCTAATTTCTTTTGCCACTTATTCCTTCTCTGCATGTTCTCTGAATGTTGGCATGCCTCTGGGCATGGTCTGAACCTTTTGCTTCCTTTTATATTCAATTTCTAGAATATCTCATCTAGTTATATCCAATGACTCCCTCATTGGTATTTCCAGTCCTCAATCTCTACTTTGAGGCTTGAAATTACATCTTCACTGAATTTTTATCCTCACTTGAATGTCTAATAGTAATCTCAAGTTTCATATAGTCAAAAAAGAACTCCTTGTCACTTCTTGCTCCAGTCTGTATCTTCCTCAGTCGCTATCTCAGTAAATGACACAACCTAGTTGGCCAAGTTAAAAAACAAAAACAAAAACAAACACTGTCCTTGATTCTTAATCTCCCTCATCCCTTCATATCCAATTTATAAGCATGTCCCTTCAATTTTACTTCAATGATATATTCTCAATCCATTCACATTTTCCTATCTTCAAATATACACTCTTTTAAGTCACCATCCAGCCTACTGCAATGACTACTAAAGTGGTCTCCTTGCTTCCATTCTTATCTCCTTTCCACCTGCACTGAACAAATTTTCCAGATGGCAGACAGAATAACAATATTAAGACATTGACCATGTCCTGTCACTTTAAACCACTCAGTGACTTGATAGAACATTCAAAATAAATCCGAATTACCCCAAATCCCTTGGCCTTCAAGGCTTTTTTCATATAATCTGGCCTTTTTTTTCTTTCATATCTCATGCCATATCATTCTTTTCTTGCACATTCTTACCTACCTTCTGTTTCTCAAATACAGGAAGATTGTTTCTGCCTAAGAGCTTTTCTCTTGCCACTCTCTCTGCTTATTACACTCTACTCCCCAGAATTATTCCACAATGAGCTCTTTACTACGAGATCAGAGAAAACTTCTTAACTAACTTTTGTAAAGTATCCTCTTTCTCCTCCCTCAGTTACTCACAATTTCACATCTTGATTTCAATTTCTCCATTGCACATGTCATTTTGTTTGTCTTTTCCCCTACCTCTAATGCAAGTTTCTTGAGAGCAGATACCCCATCTATCTTGTTCACTATGATCCCTGAAGACTACACTGCTAGCACACAGTAAGGTGCTCAATAGGTACATGAATGATTAAATGAATAAATGTGCCCAGTAATAGAGATGTATTGATGAACAAATTTAAAGGCTTGTGATTATTTTTTATGTTCACAGCAGGGCACTTTTGATCATGACCGTAGTATCAAAAACTTACCCATTCAGAGATGTGCAGTTATTTTCATACTGCCTGACCACACAACCTAAAAAGAAGAATGAACTGATGGTTAAGAATTCTGTGGTTGATTGGGGGATGGACTTCCAGACGCTTGCAGGTTTCCTGGATAAGAATGATCATTTTTAAAGCTGTAGTACTATCCACTTACTTGGTGATACAAAGGAATAATACTTGCTAACTGAATGTCTACTCTAGGCTGGAAACCCTGCTTGGTGCTTTTCTTAGATATTGCATTGAAGCATCCCAATAATCTCACAAGGCATTCCATTATTCCTTCTGCTTTATAGATAAAATAATTGAGGCAAAAGGAGTCAAGTAAATTGCAAACTTTCACAAAACTAACAAATGACAAATCAAAGATTTCAAAACCTGTTTTCTCTTTGTTGCCTACTGCAATTTGGAGAACTAAGACATATTCTCCAGATTATAATAGCAGAGAGGTGAACTAGTAATTTGATTTCAGGTGTCAGTAAGCCTAGAACTATTCAAGTTACTCCTGTCTTGGGTTGACTCTAAGATGTCCCAGATATTGAAAAGTCGAAAAATCTTTTTGTGAGAAACCAGAATGGTCATTTTAAAAGTTTCAGTGTTAAAAATTATAATGAGTATTCTTCCCCCATCTTATTCATTTTTCCAACTTCCAGTATTTATTGAGAACATGGGCCAAAAATCTTCTGCTTCCTTTTATATTCAATTTCTAGAATATCTCATCTATATCCAATGACTATATGCCAGGTCCCTGCTAGATTCTGGGGATGTAGTAGCGACACGACAGACACAATGTCCTCTAGATGTTTCCTTTTGAAGGAATTTGGCTATATTTAATCAGTCACCACATATACCACTCACTTCCATTTCCTTAATAGCAACTGGGTTCTTAATAGCAATGTGGTCTAGAGTCAGCCAGGCATTCATTGGTGGATAAAAGCATCTCCATGGAGATATTGCTTGACATAGAGCACCTATTGACACCATTCTTAGCCAGAACATCCTTGGTTTAACTTATCACTGTGGCTTCCCCTAGCTAGTGAAACTTTACAGTTATTTGCTTTTAGTAAAGAAAATCTTCTTGGTACACTGCAAATTTAGTGCATGAGTTTAGAAAAATATTTAGGAAATGGTATTAACAGGCTTTGGGGGTTGCATGGATATGAAGAGGATAAGGAAATGGAAGAGTCAAGGATGATGTTCGGGCTTTGGGTCTGAGCAACTAGATGATTAGTAGTGTCATTTACTAAGAGGAAATACACTAGAAGAGGAGCAGGATGTTATGTTTTATTTTTGTCTTGTTTAGGAAAAGGATCATGAAGTCAGATTTGGATACTTTGAGACAGAGTTGCCTATAGACATTCCAGTGGGATGTTTAATAAGCAGCTGAAACTACAAGGCAGGAGCTCAGAAAATATCTGTCAATAAACAATAATACAGCCACGGGAGGAAAAATATGTCTTTCAAGAGATGTGCCATATGTTTCAACAACCTATACAGAGGGAATAGTTTTATACTATTTAGATAGGGCATTTTTAGTTCTGTGACTTTGTTGTTTTTAACATTCAAGTTTTTCCCCTTGGGGAAAAATATCCAACCAGAAATAAAATAAAGCTAAGAAAAACAAAAACCCAATACCACCTTCTCTGCTAATATTGTCTTTAAACAAGCTTATCTCTCCTAGTCCTTTCAGCATCAGTCAGATAATCATTTCCTCCAAGGGAAGGAGGTAAGCATGGAAATTGAATTAAATTCTAACAAAACAAGCCAGTATGTTTCCCCTCCTCTTATATGCAATCTTATTTCATCCCAGTTGTGACCGATGCCTCTGATAAAAGAGCCATGCATCTGCGACTAATTTACACAGTGTTATGCAACACACACTCTGTCAGGATCAAACCTTTTGTTTTCTTTGAATTTTGTGTTGTTTAAAAAGGAGGTTTTTCATTTTTGCTTTTGCTTGAGAAAAATGACAGGGTGCACATGGACTTTGAGACACAGGGCTAGCATTCTCTCCCAGCTCTGTAGCTTTTCACTGAATAATTTTTTGTCTCTTCTTCCTGAAATGATGTAACAGTTGCCTTCAGGGGGTTTTGGGACTTTAGTGTGCCCAGTGGTGAGGAGGGGGAACGAGTGGTGGACACTGTTAATAGCCTGCCCAATGCCTGTGCTCTCCTCTTCCTTTCCAACAGACGCCAAATTTTATCCAGGATTCCAATGTGCCCAACTCTGAGGTGAATTGCCTCTTTGTTGACTGAAAATGCTCAGTTATTGGCAGTCTCCTGTGGTTCATTCTGAAACAAGCACATCTCTCCTTGTCATCTTTCTTTTCTTTTTTCTTTTTCCTTTTTTTTTTTTTTTTTTGGTGATGATATGAAACAACCAGAAGACTTGCACACTGTCATCATTTTTCTTACAACTAGGGTGGCACAAAGTTCTTCTGGTCCATGAGATACTTGAGGGGGCACCTTCCTAAGTAAAAAGGTGAAGCCCATTTTATCCTTTCAGGAATATGGGTACAAAGCCTAGCAGAACAACTGACATAGTTCAGCTGTGAGAATGAAAGTTATACACTAGAGATGTGGAGCAGAAAGCTAGGAGGATAATTTCCTTGATAAATAAACCTCTTACTGATTTAAGCCACAGATTAATTGAGTGTTCTGTTACTTGTTGCTGATTGAAATCCTTTCTGATGTTGCATTCACCAACTGTTAGTTTCTCTTCACCTCACCTCTGGATAATCATCCCATTTTTAAAAAGTCCAGGGTGACCAGGGGCCTGAGATAGCTTACTCTATCATTGTTGGAGTAAGGTGAAGCTACCTGACTTACTGGTAGATTTCAGCACACAGTAGTTATTTGGTAAAATGGCCTCATCCTCAGAACAATCTATCATTTTTTGAGCACATACAATATGCCAGGCATCATGCTAAGCCCTTTGCATACAAAGTTTCATTTGATCCTGACAATAGTATAGGAAAATAGTATCAATCATAATATATTTTGAAACGAAGAAAAATAGGAAAGAGAGTTTAAAGAATATGTTAAAACCAGCCAGCTTCTAATAGGTTGAAACTAAGCTGTTACAGGCTGAAAGAGAGGCCATTTTGGTTATAGTAAAACAGTCATTTAGAAAAGACTTAGAAACTTGTATTAAGCTGAGTTGGGCTAAATGTAGAAACCGTTTGAATTTAAAGGTAAACATTTTCCCTTGTCCCACCCTTCACTGTCCTTGAATCTAGTAACTGTTGTTGGTACTGAAGGGAATACAGTCATCTTCACTAAGACCCCTGATAAGCAAGAGACACACACAAAAGAGACTGCATGATCCTGGAGAAGACTCCGCTAGACCTAGATAAGAATTGGGCTCAGCCTGCACATTGGCTCACAACTGTAATCCAAGCACTTTGGGAGGTTGAGGAGAGAGGATTGCCTGAAATCATGGTTTCAAGACCAGCCTGAGCAACATGGGGAGACCTCGTCTCTACAATAAATAAAAAAACTTAGCTGGGTGTGGTGGTGCATGCCTGTAGTTCCAGCTACTTGGAAGTCTGAAGGGAAAGAATTGCCTGCACCCAGCAGGTCAAGGCTGTGGTGGCTGTGCGCGTGCCACTGCTCTCCAGCCAGGGTGACAGAATGAGACTCTGACTCAAAAAAACCCCAAAAAACCCCAACAAAACAAAACAAACAAACAAAAACAAAGAAAGAAAGGAAAAGAAATGGGCTCTGCTGAAACTCCCTAAAACCCAGGAATGTACCTGTTCCCTTAGTCTCTAAATGACCGCTGCTTTCTTTCATGTCTTTGTATTAATTTTATATATAATGTTTAATCAAGCCTTGTGAATCAGAACTCCCAGAGTAAGCCAAAACAAAACTGTAACCAATTAGAAGTACACAGCCCCAAATTGTTCAAGGTAATTGTAACTTAGAAGGATGGCAGGATTGATGTAATCTGAGCACCAGTTTGTGACAGTAACTGGGATTTAAACACTGATTAAGAAAGAAACTGAGTAATGGTCATAAGACACGGTAGTCATTACAAATCAATAGTGGGAAAAAGATAAGGAGCTGTATGTTTTATTATAAATATTGGATGGAAACAAACAGGTTTTTGGTGGCTACACAGCCTGTTCCCTGATCCCATGGTATCAAAATAAAAACTTTTTACCTCTCCTAGCTTTCTGCTTCTCATATTTGATTGACCACAGGGAAGTAGCTGATGGTTGGATGGGGCCATAACAAGACTAGCATTCAGTTTCATTCTCCTCGGAACCACTGTGCCATAACACTTTTGTTCATTAAATTGTTCTGTGACCAATGCTCTTATGGGTTTCCCTCCCCACAGAGTTGTTCAATTAATTCCTCTATTCTGTCTTTCTCCAGACAGTGTTGTCAAATAGAATTTTCTCTGTATTTTCCCCTTTCAGTACAGTCGCCACTAGCCACATGTGGTCGTTGAGAACTTGAAATGTGGCTAATGGAAATAAGAAATGGGCTTTTAAATTTTATTTAATGTTTAGTAGTCTAAATGGAATAGCTACATGTGACAAGGGATGCCATGTTGGACAGTGCTGCTTTGGAAGACCACAACCAGATGCTGCCCTGGTCAGTCCCGTTCCCAGTTACTCTGCCCTTGATAGTCCTGACATTTTCTGGGACTGCTGGTTGTCCTCTGTAGCCCTTGCTTCTGGAGCTGACTAGAAGGGATCAATCCTTTCAGCAACACTCATATCTTTCTCTGAGCTCAGTGCTATAAAAATGACAGCATCTGGCTTCAGTGTGTCATATGCAGCCCTTGCAGTAGAGGTAAAATACCAAAGCCGCTTTGAAATGATGGTGATAAACACGTGACATTTTTGTAGGTTACAAAAGGTTATGAGACCATTCTTTCTTGAGGTGAGTGACTTATCTAGGGAACCTGGATATTTAAAAGGTACAGTGATATGAAATAAAACCAAATGAACGTTATAAAATACCATAACACTGTTATATCTCAAAGCTGGAATATCACCTACAGTTTTCTACTTCCAGCCTGGTCTTAACCTCATCTTTATTTCATGATTGAATTCTGGATGGTTTCTGACACTATCAGTTAGGTCTCTGCATTAGGAAGCAATTGATCTACTCAGTAAAATTAAGAAAACTGTCTATTTATAGTCAAGTAGCTAAGATAGCTATATAGCTGCTTATAAACTTCCTTCAAGTGATCAGATTGGATGGAGGTCACAAGTCAAAAATGGTGAATGCTATTTTATCTCTTTATTTGGGTACAAGAGACTAGAACTGTTGGATGTAGGGAGAGAAACAGCACATGGTAAGGAGTTAGGAAAACTGACTTTTCTATTGACTTGTGGTAACTTTGGGCAAGTCTTTTAACCTCTCTCCACTTCTTTCATCACACATAAAGGTCAAAATAATAAACACAGTCTTTCCAACTTCAAAAGTTTGAGTGTTAAGGTACTTGCTGGAACAGCAAAAACTTGATGCTTGGGGGTGGAATGCTGAGAGATTTTAGAAATGATTGCAGTGGCTCATGATGACCCACTAAGATGAGGAAAGGGTAAAGATGATCATATGGCCCTAAGCGAATGGTGAAGATTTGGAAGGGGACAACTAAGCCACAAGAGCAACAACACTACTATAAAAGTTCACACATGCAGATTCTTGAAGTTTCTGTCTGTTTGATGTTGAAAAGAGATGTGTCTAACAGGGTGTTTGAAGGAAGGAAATGAATGATCACACAGGAAAAAATGTGGGCAAGGAGAGGGAAGAAAGTAGGAAGACAGAAACAAGAGAAGAGAAATATAAGAAAAGAAAATATTTCTTGCTATTATCTTCCATAAATATCTTCAATCACAATTCTTCACCTGTCGAGATAATTATAATAAAGTTCTAATTGGTGACCCTGCCTTTGGTCTTGACCCTTTCAATTCATTCTGCATCAGCAGCTAAAGTGAAAGTGATTTTCCTAACACACATATCTGATGACCATGTCACTTTCTTGCTTAAACTCCCTCATCAGCCTTGCCACTGCTCCTCAGTTTAAATTTTTTAGCATGGCTTTTCAAGACCATCATGATCTGACCATTTCATATCCTCATAGCCATAGTTGGCAAATTTTTTCTGCAAAAGCCCAGTCAACAAATATTTTCTGTTCTGCAGGTCACATGGTCTGTGTAGCAACTATTCAACTCCACTGTCAAAGCAAGAAAGCAGCCATAGGCAATATGTAAATGAATGTGTATGGCCATGTTCAAATAAAATTTGACTTACAAAAACAGGCAGCCGTCCTGCAGGTTGTAGTTAACTGACCCTTATGCCATAATCTCAAAATCATCTTCCTCACTCAATGCCTTAAACTTTCTCAGTCAAGACCTATAGAATGACCGGCAATTCCCTAATTGTGCTCTGCTCTCTCTCAATATTGTGCCTTTGCACATGCTTTTCCCTCAGTCTAGGTCACCTAACCCCACTTTGTCCAGTTAACCTCCACTCATCCTGCAATTTCGTTTAAATTTTCTTGACCAATCTCACCCAACCCTGTAGTCTTACTTAACACACTATAGGACAAATTACCTGTTTGCATATATCTCTCACACCTCACTACACAATAGTCTATTTGAGGGAGGGAACTATGTATAACTCATTTCTGTAGTAACCACAGTGTCCCTGGCAAAGAATGGACACTAAAATCCACTTATAATTATAAAGATTTAATACCCAAGCTGCATATCTGATGCTCTGTTGCCTAGTTACAGAATGAATGTAGGGCACTGACTCTGATTGAGTGGAGATGACTATAGGCCATATCTTTAATAATTCCAGTGTCTAGAAGAAAATAGTTTGATATGAATCCCCAGAAAGGAGAAACTGAACTTAATTTGGTGCACATTTCAGGAGAAAAGAGGGCAGATAGCATCATTTGACTTTATGAAAGACTACGGATCACTTAGAAAGATATCGTGAGGAATAGTAAATTTAGCAGACAGACCTGAAATTTGGACTGGAAAATAAATTGTCAGTATCACTGCGACAAGGAGAGGATGTACCTGCCATGTCGGTTTCCTTGGGAATGAAGAACAGGTTTAGCTGGTAGAGCTGACAGACTGAGGCAGGTCAAGTAGAAAATCTCCATAGAAAGTATAAAATAATCCCAAGACTTTGGGAGGCTGAGGTGAGTGGATTGCCTGAGCCCGCGGGTTTGAGACCTGCCTGGGCAGCGAGACCTCATCTCTACAATAAATCAAAAATCAGCCGGGCGTGTAGTGCATGCCTGTAATTCCGGCTACTCGGAAGCTGAGC
>NW_007260561.1:228652-236864 GCF_000164805.1 Carlito syrichta | reverse complement strand
AAAAAAAAAAAAAAAAAAAGTGTAAGAATGCTGTGGGGTACAGTGGCTCATGCCTGTGATCCCAGCACTCTGGGACCAGCCTGAGTGAGACCCCGTCGAAAGAAAGAGAGAAAAAGAAAGAGGGAAGGAAGGAAAGAAGAAAAGGAAGGAAAGGAAAGGAAAGGAAAGGAAGGAAGGAAGGAAGGAAGGAAGGAAGGAAGGAAGGAAGGAAGGAAGGAAGGAAGGGAGAGAGAAAGAAAGATTAGCCAGGTGCAGTGCTGTGTGCCTGTACTCCCGGCTACTCAGGAAGCTGAAGCAGGAGAATTAATTGAGCCAAAGTGTTGTAGGCTGTGATGAGCTATGATCATGCCACTGCACTCCAGCCTGAGCAACAGAGCAAGATCCAGTCCTCCATCTCCACATCCCCAAAAAGAAGGTGTAAGAATGCAAAAACATTTCCAATGAGGAGATCAAGGCTTTGGCAGGGTTTTCTTTGGAAAGAGATTGTGAGTAAGCCTCAATGAATGTGAAAATCACCCAAGAGATCCTAAGAAGAGGGACAACTAACATTTTGTTAGGTGACTAGTGTGTCAAGTGCTGTTGTACCACTAATAAACCTCACAAAAATGCTTGAAGCATGTTGCAGGTTTATGGGGATCGAAATGGGGCACAGATGGCCTAAGCAACTTCTCCAGGGTTACAGATCTTGGTTCCTTCCAGTGCATGAGCAGATGCAGCATAACTAGAATCTAGTGTTCATGAAAGGAAGATGAAAAGAGCTAAGATAGTAATGCCGGGACAACTGAGTGGAAAGTGTTTACCTGGATTTGGAAGAAAAGACAGAGAGACAGGAGGCTAAAAGCTCACCCTGGGCATCTACATTTGTTGTTGCTGTTCACCAGCATTCGGTCTTCTTCCTGTTTGCTCCTCTTCCTGATAGCAGTCCAGTTTCCTGGTTGAGGATAATTCATCCCGTTTTATATAATCCTGTTAGGATTATAAATATAGAAGTTTTCCCCTTTTTTTTTTCTTTTGAGTTGGAGTCTCACTCTGTAGACCAGACTGGAGTGCAGTGGCCGCTCCTGGTCACTGCAGCCTCGACCTGGGCTCCAGTGATCCTTCCACCTCAGCCTTCCGAGTCGCCAGAATTACAGGCAAGCGCTACCACGCCCGGCTGATTTTTTGATTTATTGTAGAGATGAGGTCTCACCAAGTTGCCCAGGCGGGTCTCGAACCCGCAGGCTCAGGCTATCCACTCACCTCAGCCTCCCAATGCACGGGATTACAGGCTGAGTCACTGAGCCTGGCCTCCCCTTTTTTTCTATCTGGAAGCTTAAGGGATCCTTGAAGTCTATTTCCACCAGGTTTTCCTTTAAATCTCACTTATACTTAGGCTTGGCCAATCAGACTCCATATTTTAGGACTGTGAATCTTACGTGAATAGACATAGGCTAAAGAAGTGGCTGGGTTTCATTCTAGAAGCATCTTGATGATTGCTTGTTCCTACCCTATGTTTAAGTCTGTTTGCCCAGTCTCCCCACTGATTCACTGACTTCTCAGTTACCTCCCAGTAAATCTCCATTTTGGGGCAGTGTTAGTTTCTATTGCAAACAATGCAAGATATAACTTGTTTCCTTGTTACAACACACACACACACACACACACACAGAATAAATAATATACAATTAGCACTAAGGTATATACAATAAGAGACAACTCTTGACAACTTCTCTGGCCTCAAGGATAACTCAAGTATGTTGATTAAAAAGACTAATTGTGAAGACAATGGAAAGACGTTTTTAGATATGTGAGACCTTAGAGAGTATATCACTCAAATACTCCTCCTTGACAATTCAATCTAGCTGACATCATTATTCTAGCTTTGAATAATGAGCTTTATAATGAGTAAATCAAGGTATAAATATAAGCAAAGAAAAATATAACATATACATATATAATTATATCTCATATTAACACAGCTATATATACATTGTTCTATAAATATATATACATGCTTTATGTGCATTTCAGATAGCACTAAAAGAAGAAATAATTATCTGAGTTATAAATATTAACATGCAAGAACGATAGTAGTCCTTCTTTATCCGAAGTTTCACTTTCTATGGTTTCAGTTAACCACGGTCCAAAAATATTAAATGGAAAATTCCAAAATAAATAATTCACAAGTTTTAAGTTGTGCTCTATTCTGAGCAGCATGATGAAATCTGTTGCAGTTGCACTAGGGCTACATTGCTAGTCTGGGACCTACTGTGGAGTCCAAAGATGAGTCCAAGGGCACAGTAGCGCCCTGAGACCCACATGGTGACCTAGGACATTATGGAGCCTTGGAACTCAGGAGTGCCTGACAGCTGCGGAGCCCCGAGGAGTGTCACTGTTCTCAGCTCTTGCTTGGAGAATTCCCTTCCTGGTCAGGAAAGGTTACAGCTCTCCTGTCTGGATGAATCCCTGATGAATCCCAGGCTCTTGTCTCACCACTGAGAGGATTAAGCATCAAGGACACCAAAAGGGTGAGCAAGTCAAAGTTTATTCAGGAATCAAGTCTTAGCAACTCTCACAGTGAGGGGAGGGAGGAGAAGGGCGGAGGGGGGCAGTGATGGGGGGCACAAGTGGGTTGCCCCAAATGTGTTGCCAGGCCCCACCCCAAGAGGGTTGCTGGGTCCAAAAATCCCGCTGAGGCCCTGTTGTGGGGTTTACATAGTACCCTGGTGGGCCAGTTGGTTAGTAGTAGGGACTGAAAATTCACTAACCTAATTGGTAGTGGTAAGGACTAAAAAGGTGGCATGATAGTATAGTGTAAAGGGCCGATGGGGAGAGGATTGAAAAAGGGCCAATTAGGAAAAGGTGAGCAAAAAAGAAAAAGAGCGAATAGGGAATGAGTGTGGCTTTTGGCTGGATCCTGTGGCTTGCAGCTGTTTCTACAGGTAAAATGGAGTCCTACCAGAGACCCGCCCTCACTGACTGCCTAACCAGTTTTTTCCTTTCTCCTCTCTCACTCCCACTGTCCTGTTCCTGCCCTCCTTGTTTTGCCCTGTCCTACCTGGGACATGGATCCTCTCTTTGCTCATAGTATCCATGCAGTAGACACTACTGTTCTGTTAATCACTTGGGAGTCAGGTTAGTTATTAGACTGATTTCAGAGTATCACAGTGTTTGTATTAAGGGATGCTTTACTTAATTATGACCCCAAAGTGCCAGTAGTGATGCTGGCAAGTCAAATATGCCAAAGAGAAGCTTCAACGTGCTTCCTTTACATGAAATGATGAAAATTCTCAACTAAGACAGAGAGAAAAAAATCATAAGCCAAAGTTCCTAAGATCTATGGCATGACCAAAACTTCTATCCATGAAGTTATGAAAAAGAAAAAAGGAATTTGTGTTGGTTTTGCTGTCACACCTCAAACTGCACAAGTTACAGCCACAGTGTGTGATAAGTGCTTAGTTAAGATGGAAAAGGCCTTAAGTTTGTAAGTGGATGACACCAACAGAAATGTGTTCTGATTGATGACAAAGTGTTGCTCCAAAAAGCTCCAAGCCTTTATGAAGACTTCAGCTAGGGATTCCCTGAAATGACTGACAACAAACCTCTTACTGCAAGTACGAAATGGTTACACAGATTCAGGAATGGAGAAGGCTAATAGTAGCCTAATGCTACGTCGTGATTCCCCCTGCATAATTAACTCACTTCAACTCATCACGTAGGCATTTTATCAGCTCACATCATCACAAGAAAGGTGAGCACAGTACAATAAGATATTTTGAGAGAGAGAAAAACCACATTCACATAACTTTTATTACAGATATTGCATAACAGTTCTATTTTATTATTGGTTATTATAAATCTCTTATTGTGCCTAACTTATAAATTAAACTTCTTCAGAGGTGTGTATGTATAAGAAAAAAACATTGCTTATATAGGGTTCAGTACTATCCATGGTTCAAGGCATCCACTGGGTGTCTTGGAATGTATTTCCTGTGGATAAGGCAGGGGGGACTCCTGTATTTAGAATTAATAGCAACTAATATAGCAAACAGCAGGAATATAGAAGATTCCTGGATTAGGAATAAAGGATTTGAGCCAGCAGGATCAACAAATTGATCCAATTAATATATGACACCACACCATCAACAAAATGCATGCTGTTTTCAAGTGCACATGAAACATTTACTAAACTGGACCACATTCTGGGCCACAATGAAAATCTCAATAAACCTCAAATGCTTGAAACCATACAGAGTACATTTTCAGAGTACTATGTGGTATTAAATTAGAAATTAGTAGCAACAACAATAGCAACAAACAACATTTCCAAATGTTTAAAATTGAAGTAATATACCTAAATACTAAAGACAAATAAATTATGATCTATTCATGCAGTGGAATATTATACAGAAAATAAAAATTAAAATACTTCTACATTCAACAACATAAATAAGTCTTACAGACATTTAGCTGGGCACGGTGGTTCACATTGTGATCTCAGAACTTTGGAAGGCCAATGCAGAAGGATCGCTTGAGGCTAGGAGTTCGAGAGCCTCCCAGGCAACATAGCGAGATTTCTGCTTCTACAAAAAGATGAAATAAAAATTAGCTGGACATAATAGCAGAAATATATAGTCTTAGCTACACAGGAGGCTGAGGCAGGAGGATCACTTAAGCCCAGGAGTTCAAGTGATCAAGTCTACAATGAGCTATGACTGAGCCACTGCCAGTTTGGCCTGGGTGACAGGGAGAGAACTCGTCTCAAAAAAAAAAAAAAAGAAAGAAAGAAAAAAGAAAAAAAGTGTACAGACATAAGACTGAGTGAATGAAACAGACATGAAGAAGGACATATTGTAGGATTTCTTAAAATTTGCAAAAACTGACACAACTGATATAGGGTCTTCAAAGTCAAAGTAGTGGTTACTTTTATGGTGGTAATTAATGACTTGAGGGGACAAAGAGAAGCCTACTGGGTTCTGGAAGTGATCTATATATTTTGATCTGGAGGGCAATTACAAGAGTGCATTCACTTTGTAAGCATTCATCAATCTGTCTAATGAAGATTTCAGTACTTTATTTCACGTTGTAATTCAATTAAAGTGGTATAGAAATACTTCTCAATCCCAAAAATGTAGATGATTTACTTAGAAATAACAAGGGAAAAATTAAAATACGTGCTATAATGTGAGGAAGACAAGCAGGTAAACTGCAAGATAACTAAAATAATAATAAGTATAGATAACAAGAATACAATCAAATACATCAATTATGACAATAATGGGCCAGGCTCAGTGATTCAACCTGTAATCCCAATACTTTAGGAGACCAAGGCGAGTGGATTGCCTGATCCCACGGTTGAAGACCAGCCTGGGCAACTTGGCAAGACCTCGTCTCTACAATAAATCAAGAATTAGATGGGTATGGTAGCACTCGCCTGTAGTTATCGCTACCTGGAAGGCTGAGGCAGAAGGATCGCCAGAGTCCAGCAGGTCAACACTGGGGTGGCCGTGAGTGTGCCACTGCACTCTAGTCTGGGTGAAGAAGTGAAACTCTAACTCAAAAAAAAAAAAAAAAAAAAGACAACAATTAGGGCTGAATTATCTATTTTACTAAAAGTTGAGGCTTTTGCATTGGACTGAAAAAGCAAAATAAACTATATAAGCTATGCCAATGCCATCTTCAAGTAATATAATGAAAACAATGCAAAGCAGAAATGCTGGAAGTATGGGGTATGAAAGAATATAGTATCAAAAATAGCACACAAACATTAGACAAAGATGGTAATAAACATGAAATAGCTTTGAAATGTTAGCTAACAAATGATATCACCCTACCTATCCTCTCTCTCCCACTCTCAAAAAAAGAGACATATTTCAACTACACAAACATAACATACAACCATGTTCTCACTAACTAGTTTAAGAAATTTTAAACAATATGGTTATTAATAGTGATAGAACAGACATGAACTTTATTGGAAAATATTAAGAACTATCTTTTGAATTTCAACAACTGAACTTTCTTTTGGAATTCCCCCACATTAATTTGAAAGGTATACAAAGTCGAAATTTGGAAGATGTCTCTGGCCTTAGTAGCTCAATTTAAAGTCAAAATTGAGCTAAAATGAGGAAAAAAATAAGAAGGAAAACAAACAAAAACCCTGTGTTATTGATCATTTGTGCACAATACACTGTGTAAGTGCATCATATACCTTTCAGTTTCTCCTTGGGACCCACTCTCTACTCATTTCCATCCTCATCTTTTTCTCTGTCCCAGGAAGTTGACTTGCAGTATTCCTCTGACTTCCAGTGGGTGTGGTCAGTAGGGCATGCTCTCAGGTGATTAGAAGGAAGGAAGAGAGTGGGATCTAGTTTATTCCCCCATCTCCATTCCTGCAGGTGGCTTTGGACTAACCACTGCTCCTCTCAAGTGGGCCCTTCAAGATTCCCGAACTCTCCTTTTCCTCATATATTTGAGTTTGAAATGACGATAGATCCTCTGTTTCTATCCCTGAGGAAAGTCACCCTACCTTTATGGATTATCCTCAAATTAACCCAATTTGAATGTGCCCTTGTCTCTCACTGGGTCTCTAATGAGAAGCAAGTATTACATAGAACATTTACAATCACAGAGTTATTTCTACTGCTCCTAGGCAGAAAAACTCTGAATGCTAGTCTCATACTTTCCTGTCCTCTCTTAATCATTTTAAGGAAAGAGATTTGACAGATTCCCTAATAACTTTTCCAGCATTAAACCAACCTTTGATGATAGAAATTTATACTTTGTGTGTAATTTACTCTTCATATACTTTCCCTTTTGTGCTCGCCGTTAAGAGCTTAGAATCTTAGTGTTAGAAGGAACCCAGACATTAGCAAATCTGGAATTTCCAAATGGGTGTTTCTGTTTATGCCCTGGCACATTTTCTAAATTTCAAAGGGATAAATGTAAATTACTCATTTACCTGGGATAAACCACATGTGTTATTCTGGTGTTTGAAATGTACTTAGTAGACAAAGTTTTTCCAAACAAACATATTCTACATAAAAGCTTGGAGACTCACTAGCCTAGCTTAACCGCCTCTAACTACTGCTCGGAGAGGTTTACAGCTTCTCCAAAGTCACCCAGTTAGCTTATTGCATGGCTTGGAATAGATTCCTGGTTTCCTTGCTTCTAATTAGTTCTCTTTCCATTTCACCATCCTCTTTCTTAGATGAAAACTTTCTGCCTCAACATAGCTTTATTATCTATCCATGTCCTTTAGCGATAAATCTCCTAAAAGCAAATTGCCACATAAGAGTAGTTTTGCTACTCAGAGTATGATCTGAGAACCAGCAGCATCAATATCATCTATGAGCTTGTTAAAAATGCAGACTCAGGCCACAATCCAACCTACAACACCTTAACAAGATCCTCTATGACCCTGGATATATATTTGGATAGATAGATATACATATATATATTGATGATATATATTAATATAGATATAGATATATAAAGAGATTTATTATAAGGAATTGGCACACACAATCATGGAGACTCAGAAGTCCCAAGATCTGCAATAAGCAGTTGGAGATGAAACAAGGCCAACAGTATAACTCCAGTCTGAGTCTGAAGGCTTGAGAGCTAGGAGATCTGATGGTGTAGGTACAAGTCTGAGTCTGAATCAAAGATGGTTAGGCAGAGAGATTGTGACACTGAGAGAGAGAGGGGGAGAGGGGAGAGGGCAGAGGGGAGAGGGGAGAGGGAGGAGAGAGAGAAAGAGAGAGAGAGAGAGAGAGAGAGATTCTCTTTCAATCAGCCTTTTTGTTCTGTTCAGGCCTTCAGTGGACTAAATGAGACCCACTCATAGGAGAGCTTTTCTTGGTCTATACATTTAAATATTAATCTTACCCTCACAGATACACCTAGAATAATGTTTAACCAAATATCTGGGTACCCCATGTCCCTGCCAAGTTGACACATAATTATAATTTGAAAACACTTTGGTTTTCATGCTAATTTTACATTATAAAAATAATCTGAGGAAGAGTTCTGGTAAGATAGCGACAGCATAGGCGGGATTGTGAGATTCTCTGAAAGTGAGTTCCCAAAAAGATTCTTACTTTCCTTCTCCCACCCCCCTGCCCACCACCAGCCTCACTGGTCCGAGGCCTGGAGACCATCAGACCCACGCAAGGTCAGCTGTTGAAGCCTCTCAGCTGCTACTGCTCCACCATAGGTGGCCCCAGGTCCC
>NW_007260561.1:191749-228632 GCF_000164805.1 Carlito syrichta | reverse complement strand
CAGGTCCTGGCTGTGAGGAGGTCCCAGCTCCCTCCCCAGCTATAACGTCTCACCCAGCCCCAAGCTGCCGGTCGCCGCCTGTAGAGGCCCTTGGTTACTGCCTTGTGGAGATCTGGGTTCCCTTGCCGGTTACACTGATCCATCTGGCTCTGAGCTGCTGCCAGCTCCCTCCCTGACTGGGCACCCAGTCCAGCAGGGCTGGGGTTCACTCCTCAGAGTTCCAGCTCCCCAGCTGGGTTCTGGGCCTCCGCCCAGCCCTATTTCAAGCCGCCATCACCTAAGGAGGCTCTAGGTGCCCACCCCTCAGAGATACAAGCTCCATTTCTAGCTGAAGTGCCCTGTGTGGGGCCCAAAGCTGCTGTCACCACACACCACCTGCTCTTTGGAGCTCTGTTCCCTGCTCTGGTTGAGGCACCCAGCTTGGGACCCTGTGGTTGTGTAAGGGAACAGTATATCTTAAGGAGGTGCTGATCAGCTGCTCTCAGCTCTCAGTTCCAAAAGAGGGAATTCCCAGCTCCCTCCTCGATCCCAGGCTGCTGGTGGCACACCAGATCCAGCAGTTAGCTGTGTTGCTGATCCCCAGTGCCTGACGCGGGAGACACACCACCACAGCCCATCATAGTGAATCGCCCACGGACCCAGACAAGTGGGGAAAAAGGAAGGGTGGACAGAAAGGATCTGCGAAAGAGGAGTTGCCCACCTCAGCCATTTTCCAGGCAGGGATTTGCATTGTCCCACCCATCTACAAGCAGACTCCACCTTGGTTTCTAAGGTAACGTTGCTAAACTGGAGACAAAAGATCCTTCCTTGTGCTGAATCAGATACAGGCAACTCAGCCCTGTCACAGACCTCTCAGGCAACAAGCTGAGGGAACCAACCTAAGCTTGGAGTAAATCTATCTGCCTGTTATGAAAGCAAAGGGAGAGGCTAGAGATCAGAGCTGAAGAGACTTTAGACATTCAGGAAACATTCCAGAGTTAGTCTGGTTTCTATTGTTTTGACTGTTTGTTTTGCTCACTTTTGTTTGCTTTTTGATTTAGATTACCTGTTTGTGTTGGGGAAAAATGCATCAAAAGCCATGATTTTATTGGACTGTCATTGTGAGATTACCAGTATGCTTTAGGGAATTTTGTTTGTGTGTCTGTTTTTCATTCTTTTCTGACCTTGTGTCTCTTATGCACTCGTTAGTTGGTATGTATGTTTTCCCTCTCACTCTTCTCTCTCTCTCACTTCCTCCTGGCCCCCCTTCTTCCATTATTTTCCTTTTTTGCACTTGCTTTTGTTACAGGGAGCAAACCTAAACCCTGTTGCATGGGCAGGTTGTAAGGCAGTGGGAAATGGGTTCCAGTGTGCCCATGCACCTGTGGGTGGATACTGGGATCTGCAGATAGATTCTGAATCACAGCTTCCCCCTCAATTAAACCTCAAAACTGCAAAAAGTACAGCCCCCAACTCATAGTCCAGTCACAAAAGTGAACAAAACCAGAGGACCCTCATAAGGAAGAACAGGAGATTGAACAAAAGAAGTAAAAGCAACCCCACCTTCCCTGAAAAACAGAATTAAAGAAGGGGAGGGAAAGGGGGAGAGAGGAAAATCTATACCAATGAAGAAAAACCAAAAGAAGAACATGGGTCTCTCCCAGACCCTTGGGAGGGCAGACAATGAGAAAACTGACTTTGGAATGCAAATAATGAAGAGTTGCCAGAATGACTGGTCTCAAACTACAAACCTAGATATCAAGACATTAATGGAGAGATGAAAAGGAATTGAGGAGAGACAAGAAGAAACTAGAAAGGAGTTGATAACTGAGATAACAGTAGTAAAGAATGAAATAAATAACAAATTAATAAGCATGGAAAGCAGAATCAGCCAAGCAGAAGAAAGAATCTCAGAGCTTGAGGACCAAAATATAGAACTAACCCAAACTGTCAAAAACATAGAAAGGAAGCTTAAAAAGACAGAACAAAACCTTCAAGAGATGAGCAATTACTTCAAGAGACCAAACCTAAGAGTAATTGGACTTCCTGAAACAGAAAGAGAGACTAGGCCACCCTGGAACAAACATTTCATGAGATTATTGAAGAAAACTTCCCTTATCTCATCAGTGATGTGAAAATTCAAACACAAGAGATTCAGAGAACTCCTGCAAGATAACAAATGAGAAGACCAACTCCCAGACACATAATAATTCTGCTAAACAAAGTAGGTATAAAAGAAAAAATCCTAAAGGCAGCAAGAGAAAAAGGGCAGACCACCTACCATGGAAGACCAATTAGAATAGCAGCAGATTTATCTACAGAAACCCTGCAGGCTAGGAGAGCTTGGAGCCCTATCTTCAAAGTTCTAAAAGATAAACAATTTCAACCAAGAATAACCTACTCAGCCAAGCTAAGTTTTATCAGTGAGGGAGAATTAAAATCTTTCCCAGATAGCCCTAAGAACTTATGCTGCCACCAGACCACCTCTACAAGAAACACTTAAGAAAATATTAAACACAGAAGAAAAGGAAAAAAGAACAACAACATTCTTCACAAGAGTACAGGAAAAGAGTAAAACACACACAAACCAACCACAAAACCGAAAGAAAGACTACAAAGAGGAACAACAACAACAAACTCAATAAGCACCTTATGATAGAGATGAACTCTTACATTTCAATAATTAGCCTGAATGTGAATGGACTAAATGCATCACTGAAAAGACATTGAATGGCAAAATGGATAAAATATCACTAGGCAACAATATATTGCCTTCAAAATACCCATCTCACTAGAAATGACACTCACAGATTCAAAGTAAGAGGATGGGAAACAAATTTCCAGGTGAACAGAACACAAAAGAAAGGAGGAGTCGTGACCCTAACTTCAGATAAAATATCATTTAAGCTATCAAAAATTAAAAAAAGATACAGAAGGCCACTACATAATAATAAATTGTTCACTCCATCAACAAGAAATAACCATCCTAAACATACATGCACCCAACATAGGAGTGTCAACTTTCATAAAGCAGCTTCTAGGAAAACTCAAAAAAGATATTGACTCTAACACTATCATAGTTGGGGACTTTAATACCCCACTCACAACCCTAGACAAATCATCAGGACAAAAAATTAGCAATGAGATCTGGAACCTCAGTGTGACTCTTGACCAAATGGACTTAATTGATACCTACAGAACATTTCACCCAACAACCACAGAGTATACATTCTACTCATCACCGCATGGAACGTACTCTAAGATCAACCACATACATGGCCATAAATCAAGCATAAACAAATTCCAAACTATCAAAATTTTGTCATGCACCTTCTCGGACCACAGTGGAATAAAAATAAACATCAACACCAACAAGGTTCCCCCAAACCCACAAAGTCATGGACACTAAATAGCATGATGCTAAACAACTCCTGGGTTAATGATGAAATCAAAACAGAGATTAAAAGATACCTGGAAACAAATGTAGTGAGAGGGGAACTCATATCTCTACAAACGCACATGAAGAAAATGGAAGGATCACAAATTAACAGCCTAACAGATCACCTTAGGAAGATGGAAAAGCAAGACCACCAAAACCCTAACATCAGCAGAAGAATTCAGATCACCAAAATAAAAGCCCAAATCCAGGACATAGAAGACAAAAAGATAGTACAAAAAAATCAATGAAACAAAAAGCTGGTTCTTTGAAAGGATAAATAAGATCAATGGTCCCCTAGCAGGACTGACCAAGAAAAAAACAGAAAAAGCCCAAATAAATCCAATCAGAAACACAAAAGATGAAGTCACATCTGACCCTGGAGAAATACAAAAGATCATTAGAGACTACTATGTACACTTGTATGGAGACAAACTTGAAAACCTTAAGGAAATGGAAGACTTTCTGACATCACACTACCTGCCTAGGTTGAAACAAGAAGAAATCAAGACCTTAAATAGACTAATAACAATCAAGGAAATTGACTATGTAATAGGTAAACTACCTACAAGAAAAAGCCCTGGACCAGATGGCTTTCCAGCAGAATTCTTTAAGACATTTATTTAAGGAGGAACTGATACCAATCCTACTGAAAGTATTCCAAGCAATTGAGAAAGATGGAACCCTCCCCAAATCATTTTATGAAGATAACATCACATTGATACCCAAGCCAGAAAAAGACCCAACAAAGAAAGAGAACTACAGGCCAATATCTTTGATGAACATAGATGCCAAAATTCTCAACAAGATCCTAGCGAACTGGATTTAACAACACATCTCAAAAATCATCCATCATGACCAAGTAGGTTTCATCCCTGAGACGCAAGCCTGGTTTAACATTTGCAAGACAATAAATGTAATTAAATACATCAACAGACATCAGAACAAAAACCACATGATTATATCATTAGATGCAGAAAAAGCTTTTGATAAAATCCAGCATCCCTTCTTGATAAAAAACCCTCAAACATCTAGGCATACATGGAACATACCTCAAAATAGTAAAAGCCATTTATGAGAAACCCACAGCTAGCATACTCCTAAACAGACAAAAATTGGAACCATTTCCTCTGAAAACTGGAACAAGACAAGGATGTTCACTCTCTCCCCTCCTGTTCAATATAGTCTTGGAAGTCCTGGCTATAGCAATCAGAAAGGAGAAGGTGATCAGGGGTATCCAAATAGGAAAAGAGATAATCAAGTTATCTCTCTTTGCAGACGACATGATTGTGTACCTTGAAAACCCAAGAGAATCTGTCAAAAGCTTCCTCACACTGATAAAGGACTTTGGCATTATAAAATAAATGTGCAAAAGACAATCACATTTCTTAATATCAATAATAAACAGAAACCCAAATAAAAAGCACAATCCCATTCACAATAGCCACAAAAAAAATGAAATACCTTGGCATCTTCCTAACCAAAGACATGAAAGACCTTTACAGTGAAAACTACAAAACACTGCTCAAAGAAATCAAAGATGACACAAACAAGTGGAAAAATATCTTATGCTCATGGATTGGAAGAATCAACATTGTGAAGATGTCCATCTTACCTAAGGTAATCTACAGATTTAATGCAATACCCATCAAATTACCAGCAACATTCTTCTCAGAGCTAGAAAAAACAATACAGGAATTCATATAGAAACACAAATGACCAAGAATAGCCAGAACAATTTTCAGCAAAAAAACAAAACAAAACAAAAAAACAAAACAAAAAACAAAGCAGGAGGTATCACATTACCAGACTTCAAACTTTATTATAAAGCTACAAGAATCAAAACAGCTTGGTATTGGTACAGGAACAGGCACATAGACCAATGGAATAGAATTGAGATTTCAGAAGCAAAACCTCAAATTCTCAACCAACTCATCTTCGACAAAGCCTCCACCACCTACCACTGGAGAGAGGAGAACCTATTCAGTAAATGGTGCTGGGAAAAATGACTGACCACATGTGGAAGATTCAAACAAGACCCCTATCTATCCCCATACACAAAAATTAACTCTAAATGGATCAGAGACCTAAATGTAAAACCTGAAACCATAAGAATCTTAGAAAATGTAGGACACGCGCTTATGGAAATTGGAACTTGCATCCAATTCCTGAACAAAACCCGAAATGCACAGGCCATAAGAGATAAGGTAGATAAATAGGACCTCATTAAACTGACAAGATTCTGCAAAGCCAAAGAAACCATCAAGAGAGCAGGGAGACAGCCCACAAACTGTGAAAAAGTATTTGCCAACTCCATGTCTGACAAAGGCCTAACATCTTGAATCTTCAAGGAACTCAAACATGCTGTAAAGAAAAAAAAAACAACCCCATTACAAAGTGGGTAAAAGATATGAACAGACACTTCTCAAAAGAAGACATATGAGCAGCCAATAGACACATGAAGAAATGCTCAACCTCACTAATCATCAAGGAGATGCAAATTAGAACTATACTGAGATACCACCTAACTCCAGTCAGAATTGCCATTATCAATAACTCAAAAAATAACAGATGCTGGAGAGGATGTGGTGAAAAGGGAACACTTCTACACTGTTTGTTGGTGGGAGTATAAACTAGTGCAACCTCTGTGGAAAGCAGTGTGGCGATTCCTAAAATCTCTAAATATTGACCTCCCATATGACCCCGCAATCCCCCTACAGGGAATATACCCTGAAGAACTCAATCACTCTATAAAAAGATACCTGCACATGTATGTTTATTGCAGCATTGTTCACAATAGCAAGAACCTGGAACCAACCATGCTGTCCATCAAAAGATAACTGGATTACAAAAATATGGTACATATACACAATAGAATACTACGCAGTCATAAAAAAGAACAAAATCATGAACTTTGCAGCAACCTGGATGGAACTAGAGTTTATAATACTGAGTGATCTCTCACAGAAACAAAGATCTGAGTATCACATGTTCTCACTCATAAGTTGACCTTGAACATCTATCACAATACTATAAGAAAAGTATTGACAGTGGTGGGAAACTATGGGGGTGGGCAGGGAGGGGAAGGGAGGTGGGATTAATGGTAGTCAATATCTGTCTGGGGACGGGGGAACAACCCTTGTCAACAAGGGTGCCTGAATGATGCATATTTGTATACCTAACACTTAACTGCACCCCACAATTTTAAAATTAAAATAAAAAATATGTTTAAAAAAAAGAAGAAGACGTGACTCAAAAAATAACATGTAATAAATTCATAATTTTAAACATGGAAAAAAATAATAATCTGAAAGTAGTGGTGGGGTGTGGTGTGGCTTATATCTGTAATGCCAGCTACTTGGGATGATAAGTTAGGAGATCACTTGAGACTAGGAGTTGAACAACAGCCTGGGCAACATAATGAGACCCTGTCTTTAATTTTTTTAAAAAAATTAGCTTAGTGCGGTGGTGTGCTCATGCAGTTTCAGCTACTTGAGAGGCTGAGGCAGGAAATCTCTTGGGCCCAGGAGTTCAAGGCTACAGTGAGCTATGACCATCATGCCACTATATGCCAGTCAGGGCAACAGAGTGAGATGCTGCCTTAAAATAAAGGGGGTGGGGTGAGGTGGGGAGGGGATTAGGATTAAGATGGCTGGTGAGAAGCAGTTAGTGTGAGTCACTCCCACACAGGAAACCAAAATAGAGACAGTGCTTCAGCACTCAGAGAGGAATAAACCAGCAGCACATGCCACAACTCCCTAGGAAGGTGACAGATCTATTGATAGAAGAACTCTTAAATCCAAACAAATACATGAAAATTAAATAATAGTTAAGCAATAAAAATTAAACAACACCCAGGCTTGATGGCTCAATCTATAATACCAGCACTTTGGGAGGCTGAGGAGAGTGGATTGCCTGAGCCTGCAGGTTCGAGACCAGCCCGGGCAACTTGGTGAAAACTTGTCTCTACAATAAATAAAAAATTAGCCAGTCATGGTAGTGTGCGCCTGTAGTTCTTGCTACTTGGAAGGCTGAGGTGGAAGATTTACCAGAGCCCAGCAGGTCGACACTGGGGTAGCCATGAGTATGCCACTGCATTCCAATCTGGGTGAAGGAGTGAGACTCCAACTCAAAAAAAAAAGAAAGAAAGAAAGAAAGAAAAAGGAAAGGAAAAGAAAGAAAAAAAAAGCAACAACAATTTGAATTTGAATGATCGTTGAGTCAACAATGAAATCAAGATGGAAATTTTAAAATTCCTTGAAATGAAGGACAACAGTGATACAAGTTGTCAGAACACCTAGGACACAGCCAAAGCTATGTCCAGAAGAAAATTTATAGCAGGTAGGGCCTAAAAAGACTGAAAGATCACACACTGACAACCTATCATCACACCTCAAAGGAACTATAAAAACGAACAAACCAAACTAGTAGAAGAAAAGAAATAATGAAGAACAGAACAGAACTAAATGAAATTGAAACAAACAAAAAATACAAAGGATCAATGAAATTAAAATTTGGCTCTTTGAAATGATAAACAAAATGAATAGATCATTAGCTAGATTAACTAAGAAATGAAGAGAAAGGATCCAAATTAGCTCACTCAGAAAGGAAAATGGAGATATTACAACTGACACCCTGGAAATATAAAAGATCATCTCAGATTATGATGAACACCTCTACACAAACAAACTAGACAATCTAGGGGGAAAGGATAAGTTCTTAGAAACATGTAACCCTCCATCCTTGAATCAGAAAGAAATTAAATATCCTGAACATACCAATAATGAGACTGAGTCAGTCATTAAGTTTCCCAACAAAAAAAGTGTTCAGGACCTGACAGATTCACAGCCAACCACCAGACTTTCAAAATAAGAACTGGTACCAATTTTACTAAAGTTATTCTATAAAATTGGAAGGGAGAGAGTCTTTCCTAACTCATTCTACTAAGCCAGTATCACCCTAATACCAAAGCCAGAAAAAGACACCACCAAAAAACGGTACAGACCAATATCCTAGAGGAAGATAGATGTAAAAATTCTCAACAAATTACTAGCAAACTAAATTCAGTATCACATAAAACAAATAATCCACCAGGATCAAGGGGGTTTATTACAGGGATGCAAGGATGGTTGTACATATGCAAGTCAATAAACATGATCCACCACATCCACAGAATTAAAAACAAAGATTATATGATTGTTTCGATAGATGCAGGGAAATTACTTGATAAAATCCAGCATCCCTTCAGGATAAAACTCTTCAGCAAAATAGAGAAGGAACATTTCTCAGAATAAGAAAAGCCATATACACCAAATGCACAGCCAATATCATCCCGAATGGAAGAATGTTGAAAGCATTACCCCTCAGTACTGGAACAAGTCAGGGACGCCCGCTTTCACCACTCTTATTCTACATAGTACTGGAAATCCTAGCCAGAGCAATCAGACAAGATAAAGAATTTTGGGTATCCAAATTGGAAAAAAAGAAATTAAACTATCTCTGTATGCTGACAATATGATCCTATACCTAGAGAATCCAAAAGACTCCTCCAAAAGACTTCTAGACTTGATGAAAGAATTCAGTAAAGTCTCAGAATACAAAATAAACACACACAAATCAGTAGCAGTGTTATACACCAATAACAACCAAGCTAAGAATCAAATCAAGGACTCAGTTTATTTACAATAGCAGAACAAAAGCTATAATACCCAGGAATGTATTTAACCAAGGAGGTGAAAGATGTCTACAAGGAGAATTACAAAATATCAATGAAAGAAATTATAGAGGGCACAAACAAATGAAGAAACATCCCATGCTAATGGGTTGGAAGAATAAACGTTATTAAAATGACCATAATAGCCGGGCTCGGTGGCTCAGCCTGTAATCCCGCGTCTTTGGGAGGCTGAGGTGAGTGGATTGCCTGAGCCCGCAGGTTCGAGACCTGCCTGGGCAGCGAGACCTCATCTCTACAATAAATCAAAAAATCAGCTGGGCATGGTAGCCACTGCACTCCAGTCTGGGCGACAGAGTGAGACTCCAACTCAAAAAAAAAAAAAAAATGACCATATTACCCCAAATAATCTACCGATTCAACATAATCTGTATCAGACTACCAGTGTCATTTTTCACAGATTAGAAGAAAAAAAAATCCTAAAACTCATAGGAAACCAAAAAAAGATCCAGTATAGCCAAAGCAATCCTAAGCAAAAAGAACAAAGCTGGAAGCATCACATTACCTGTCTTCAAATTATTCAACCAGGCTGACCTTGCTCTCCTAGCTCATACAGTGAGTTAAGTTGCAGCCACAATGTAGTATTTTTTCTTCCAAAATTAGAATGCTCATACACTGTTGATCAGAATGCAAATTAGTACAACTTCTATGGCAATTAGTATGATGATTTCTGAAAGAACTAAAAATAGATCTACCATTTGATCCAGCAATCCCACTACTAGGCATCTATCCAAAAGACCAGAGGTCATTATACAAAAAAGACACCTACTTGCACTTATATGTTTATCATAGCAGAATTCACAATTGCAAAGTGGAATCAACATAAATGCCCATTAATTGATTAGTGGAGAGTGAAAATGTGGTACCTATGTACAGTACAATGTGCACAGATAGGGGTGGAGGATAACCTTAAAGCCCAGATTTCTTTGCCGCTATTCAGTGCATCCATATAACCAAAAATCATTTGTACTCCCCAAAGGTACTGAAATTTTTAAAAATATAAATGAAAAAATAGAATATATGGAGGAAACCTCTATGTGCTCCCCCAGATCCAGATGCACAAGCAAATATCTCTTTTTCCCTACTTTCATTACCCCCAGTGAAATTTGCTATAAAAAGACTCACAAGAAGTAGGATACCTTTCTTCTCATAACAGAAGGTCGATACTGTGTTATTATGACTCCCCAGCTCCCTGTGAGTTTTTTATTGTACAGTAAAATCTTTCCAGTGTTGCTTATTGTTGTTAGAGTTTATTAGTTAGAATTCCTTGAGAACCATCCATGTTTCTTCCACCTCATTGCCTAAAACCTGTTAGTAGAAAATAGAAAATTAAGTTGACAGGGATAAAGGGGATAGGAAGTGGTGAAAGGGACAAAGAGAAATCATTCGGAAATTAAGAACAAAACAAAACAAAACATGAATTCAGGAGTCTGGGAGTTGAAAAGGGAAGTTTTATGTAATTCTAGCCAGTTGATGTCATCATATTCAGTCCTCCAACTGGACAGGGAGGCCGGGGAAGTGCAAATGTGGAGGTGGGAGGGACTCAGATATTCTCCTTTGAATTTGAGGCTCAGTTTTATGTGTGCAAGATGAGGTCAGTGAGAACAAAGGGATGTGTCTGAGCAACAGCCAAGGTCATTTCCCTGCAGAGAGGGTTTCACAGTCCCTAAGAGGGACCTACTGTGAGTTTAAACCTCTGTCACCCTTTCTGCACCTCCTCCTCCCTCAGCCAGTCTTTCTGCGGCTTCCCAACCCATCCATGCAGTGGTGACACCTCACAGACTTCCAGCTCATCTGTGCTCAGGAATGGGAGGGTCGGGGCCAGTGACACACACCAGTATCCTGCAGCCTATTATTTCCTGCCTGTCCTGGCTTCCCTCCAAGACCCAACATGACAGGTGGATGAAGTTCAAGAGAAAACCCTGCAATGGGCCAGTTTTCCAGGAATGCTGCTGCTAACTAGATTCACAAAACGAGGCCAACTTCCACCATTCTAGACTGAATGGAAAGGCAGCTGAATGGAGTAGAATCGATTTCTTTTTTTTTCTTTTTCCTCTGTCTCAAATCTGGATCCTGTGATTGTTTCAGCTGGTATAAGCAACTCCCTACTCAGGTTCCAGGTTCCAAGTGCTCCCAAGGCCCACGCAAGAAACAAAGAGACTTAACTCATGCCTCTCATTTCCAAGCCAATGATCCACAAGTGAGAACTGGGAAGGAAAACAACCTGTGCTATTGTAGAGTAGTGAGTGAGGGGGTATGTGGGCCTTAGTCTGCTTTAGCAGGAAAAGTCTCAGGATATTTTGATAATCTCATTGTGGAAGGAAGAGATAGAGAAAAGAAAACAAAAAACAAAAAACAAAAAACCACAGCATTTAACAGGCCATCCAGAAAGATTTAGAGAGCTGGATTAAATTTCAAGAGAGAAATTATTCCATTTGACCGAGTCTTGGAGATTATAAAAGTGACTGGTCTGTCTATATACTTATGAGTTTTTCCCCCCTAAGTAAACTTTGAGTTAATAGGGCAAAAAATCATGCAAATGCTTCTTGTCCACTGCCTCAAGCTGAGCAGTTTGAAACAACCCCCAAGCCATCATATATGGTCCATTTAACAGAGCATTCACTGTGCACCTAATTTGTGTCTCCCACTGTACAGAGGGAAGGAGATGAGGAGGAAATGCAAAAATAAATCCTTGCTCTCCTGGAGATCACAAGCAATCAAGAAAGGCAGACACAGGAGTGGATAGACTATATATGATATGGTTAGCATTGAGATAGGGATATGTAAAAATACCATGACAACCTGTAGGAAAAAGACTAGGAAAATATACCAATGCTGGGGGAGTGAGAGATGCCTTCTTTCCAATTCTGTGTAAACAAAGTCAGAATGGGATAGGTCTGGCTCCCAGATTTTAAGGCAGGAAACCTGCTCATGGAACTGGCGGTTAGAGAGGTGATTTTTGCTAAACTGGCCATCTGTGAGTTAGGGTTCACATCTATTTATCTTGGCCTCTCACTAGATGTTAAATAACTACCACTCCTTATTACTATGAGTCCAAGGCACCAACTGGATAGGCGTTTGTAGAAGTCCTTAAAAAGTTCCCAAGCATCAACATGGCTGTGAGGGAGCTAGTTTTAGACTTCACACTGATGTCCTAGAGAGCTGGAAGTAAATTATGTAGTGTAGGAATATGTATTTGAGGTTCTGGCCAGTGTCTAAATAACTTACTTTTGTTGTTGCCTCCATGGTTAAATGCTAAATATCTCTTCCCCATGACATAGCATCTATGCAAAAGAATGAGCCAGAAAAGCCAATCATCCTCTACTCCAATCATTTCCATCCTGCTCACAGGTAGAGAGAGGGAATACTTGAATTTGAGGCTAATAAACTCTTTTATTGCCTCTGGACAAGATTTAGAAGAACGGTGAACACAGGGATTGACTCAGCTCTGCATATATAAAATATCTTCTTCATGATAGAGTCTTTGAAGATTATGCTTTATACAGGAAAATGTTTCACTTTTAAATAAGTCTCTAGACTACAGTTGTCTAAATATTAGAAAATTGGCATGGCCTTAGATTCTGTTTATTCTTGAGAGGACAGGAGTATTTACACGTGTATGCACACACATGTGTGTGCCTTTGAATTAATATTTATTTGCTTGGAAACCAAGAAGAAAGAGAATGCATATCTGGATGTCACACTGATAAGGATTTATCAAAAAGGACAACAGAGTACCAAAGTTCATCCTGAAATATCATCTTGTTCAGATACTACAGTCCATCTTTGTCTTTCCAAAGTCCCTATTCTCCCCTTCCCTCCTCTAGGCATTATTCTAAGGAGAATAAACGAGATGTTGGAAAATCACTGTACATTATTGTGCTCCACCAATTATGTTGTTGTGGTTGGAAAGGAGCTGGGGACAGATCCTATCTCTCTGGGAAAAGGGTGCAGGATCCAGAAGGAGTGAGATAATTTGCAATGCAAAGGTTTAAAACAAAAACCAAAGAAATACTCTGAGAGGAAGGACTAATCTTGGACTAGAAGAGTCAGGCTAGCTAAAAAATAGGATTATGCTTAAAGGAGCTTCCCTTTCAGGGTTTTAAATTATATTGGTCACTTGCCTTGTTCTATAATCACAGTCAGGTTTATTCTAAACTTGAATTTGGTTTCTCCTTTGTAATTTCTTTTTTATTATAACAACATTTGGTAAAATATATATTTTACTAGGAGTGGTGTTTTAAGGAATTAAGCCCTTTCTCTTTTCCACTTGATTGATCGATATCCTAGTTATAGCTATAGCATCATCTTAAGAAGAATAGTAATCCAGGCATTCTTGATAAGAATAAACTTGAGACCAAAAATCATTTCCAAGGAGATACCAGAGGGAAAACATGTTTCAAGACAATTAGACATTCGAATACAGAGGAATTACAAGAGAAAAAACAGAAAAAATATGTTCATGAACTTATTACCATAAA
Source organism: Carlito syrichta (assembly GCF_000164805.1). NCBI lineage: Eukaryota > Metazoa > Chordata > Mammalia > Primates > Tarsiidae > Carlito > Carlito syrichta. Next base: position 215,005 of record NW_007260561.1, on the reverse strand, counting down.
GGAGCTTCTTCTAATCTATCTGAGAAGATAAAGTATACAGTCTTCACTCCATTTTTCCAACTAAAGTGATCATTTGTCTGTCATGTCTTGCCCCAATCTGCTTTCCCTACTATTCCCTCATTGTTAAGAATGAGGTACAATCTGTCTTCTGAAGAAAATCACACAAGTATAAATTTGGAAAGGAGTGTTTGTTGTAAGAGGTTACAACCTTCAAGTGGCCATCTTGCAGGCTGAGAACCAGTGATAGGTAATTTGAAGGAGGAGAGATTGGGGTAAGAGCTTTATGCTGTCTGGGTAGGTTAAATATACATATTTATCAGGTTACAGAACGAACTATGAATATTTATGAAGGTGGTCCTGATGTAGGAGAATTGAAAAAACATGCATGCTACATATGACTTATGTCCACCTTGGGATGGAGACTAGCTGTATTTATTGGCACATGCCTATAGTCCTAGCACCTTGTCTCTTAAAAAAATAAATTAAATAAATAAACAAACAAATAAATAAAATGTAGTAAAGTTAGGATCTATGCATCAAAATGTCTTTTCAGGACACAAAGGCATGAAAGTGTGCAGCCTCTGTAAGCCAGCCAGAACCAGTCCATGGCCAGTGGTCTTCTTATCTGAGAAAGTTACTGAAATCAGCCTTTGGTTCAATCATAGCTATAGTTACAGATGGTGGAACAGGAGGGTCAGTTAGTGTCTGCTGGTGAATGAGCTGCAATTGCTTGAATATTGCTTATCTCAAGGCCTGTTCTTGTTTAGTTACTAGAGGAAAAGAAAAACCATGTGGCAGTTAGAAATAATTTATTCTTTAAGTGTAGAGTGTGTGTGACTTAATCCTTGCCTGACATGGCATTAGGTTCTGTTTATCATTTAATATCTTATTGCTGCAAAGAGTCTGTTCTGTCAGTTTTATGATCTCTATTTTAACATGAATGCTGGTCAGTTGTTGTGTCAAAACTGCAAAAGGAAGGGTGTATAAAGAGACATGTCTGACCTTGTATCCTGTCATGGCTGGGAACTCTGGTTTTTGGGTTTCTCTGGGGTCCCCTTGGCCATGAGGGGGGCCCTGTGGTTAGTTGGAGGACTTCAAATTTTATTTTTAGTTTACCAATCCCATCCATCCAGTTTCCAGACCAGGAACTTGGGTATCATGTTTTATTCTTCTTCCTTATCCTCCAAAATAATCAGTCTTGGTTCTTCTTCCCAAATATGCGTAAGATTTTCATTTGATATATCTACAAAGACATTGGAGAAGATAAACAATAGAAAAGCCACTGAATTTGTCAACTAGAAGAGCTTTAAAGACTGAAGAGGGAGCAGTTTCAGTAGCAGGTTACAAGGGGAGAAGTAAGTATAAGTGGGAAGAAGAGAATACGGTCATTGTACCTGATACATATTTTGGGATAATATTAGTACGTGCTCAAATAAAAAAAAAAAGTCCAAATTAGGCCTTCCCTAATGATTTAAAGTGGTGTGCTCTCTCCTCATAATCTATTTTATCTTACTAAAATTAATTTTACCTTCTGAAGAATTAAGTATAAAAATCAGGTGATGATTTATGGGAATATTAGCTTTCTGACTATAAGAGTTGGGCAGGAAAATTCTATTTATATGGAACTAAATAGAAATTTATGAACCTCCTGTATTCCTAAATGGTAAATAAATTTTTGCCCCAACACTATGCCTTATTTTTTCTTATAAATACTAACTTTCATATTTTTTCGATTTGTTTCTAGTTTCCAGATTACTTTCTATCTACTAAGCCAGTTTCCTCAACATTTGTATGAGCTTAGCTTCTCTTGGAGTTTTCATTCTAAATTATTTTCTCCCATTTCTCCATCAGTCGGCTTCCAGGTTCATCTAAAATAGAATCTTAAAATGAGTAAAGAATCTAGCAACCAGGGTATTCAGGTGTGAGTACTGGGTACACCCCATAACAGTTGCATGAACTTGGAGAAAAACATGATGTCTGACCCTCAGAGTCCTCATCTATTAAATCTGGGGAACTAAGGAATAAGCACAAGAAAGTATGAGAAAATGCCTCTTCATAGAAGACATTTTATAAAAGTTACTTTCTTCAATTACCTTCCCTAAAGTCCCCTACTTTTTCTTAAGTGATAGACTTACATTTTCAATATCCTTCTGGACATCTCTACATGCAAGTCTTCCTGGTATCTCAAACACAGTTTGATGGAAGTCACCATTTTCCATCAAACTCTTCCTTCACATTTTCCTCCATATTTTTGTTAGTACCATCAATCTAGCATTCATCACTTTTTTCTACCCAGCCTTTATTCCAACCTCCAATGATATCTGTCAAAGACAATGAGAAGCCTTCAAGGTATTCCCTACGAGAAGCAAAAGCACTTGTGTTTAAACAAGAAATGACAGGTGCAGAGAGAAGCAAGAGCAAGCCACTTAATGATATTCTTTGGATACTTTCTCCCTTCACCCCTTTTCTTATCTGCAGTGCTTATCTCTTGATTGATACTTAGAATTTCTTTTATGTTTGATATTTGAAGGTCCACTTCAGCTTTTATAGACTGCAAATTTCTGACTAATCTCTGGAACATACACTATTGCAAATGCCCATTAATGGATCTCCTTTACTGCATTGTCTTCCTGTCTAACACAATCTCACAAAAAGCATCATCTTTAAGATCCAAATAATCTCTTTAATAATATTACTCCTCTACAGATAATTGTGAATATCTCCCCATTGTCTGTAGCATAAATACCACATTATTTGACTTGAAAATCATATGAACAATTCTACAACTTGATTTCAAACTACCTTTCTATGTTTATCTCTGACCATTATCATAGATGAATTTTTGCTCTAATGTCAATCTAATTTACTTACTATTTAAGTAAAGTGTACCCTTTTCTGACTATCCAACAACTCAACCACTTTACCTCCTTATTTGGGGGGGAATCCTCCCATTAAGGTATTCTTGATGGGAGATAGGATCAAAGCTCCATCTCTCCCCACCTCGATTCCATAGCGGCATTTGGCATTCTTTTACAGCTGTGGTATGGGGTTAGCTAAGTCCTCTGGCTGTTGCAGTAGCATCATGGCTAGATTCTCTTTGTTAAAAGACTGTTGTGCTATTGAGTTCCTGGGAGTACCTTGCTTCCTCAATTTGTCTAGGCCTGGTCCTCTAGCTTTCTGATGGTCTGGAAGCCACTGATATTATTCCAATACCTTTTGACTATCTTTCTTACAGGAAGTGGTAGTTACTATTGTTTCAATACCAAGCATCCTAACCTATATCTCCAAACATGTCTTGTCCCCATCATTGTGCTTCTTGTTATGCTAATTGTGTGTCTAGAATGCCTTTCTCTCTTCTCTCTTTTATTCATGTATAGCTCAAATTTTGCCTTTTTTTTGGATCATCCTAATCTTTGGTCACTTTCTGACATAGTCCACTCTATGAGCCAGGTCTTGGGCTAGGAATATACAGAGACCAAAAAGACACAGTTCCTCCACTCATAAAGATGTTATGCTTAGTGAAAGACAAACATGTGAAAAACAACTACATTTCAAAAAAATAAAATAAATAAGAGCCAGGATGACCATATGCACTATAATCATTACAGTACGGAAGGAAACTTTCTTACTTATGGTAAGTTTTTGTAGAGAGAAAGCCTGTCAGGCATTGACCTGAAAGAGAGGCAATGCATGAGTAATGAGAAGGAGATGTGAGTATGGGATACTGAGTGGAAAATCAGTGCGGCTGCAGCATAAGATGTGAAGGGAAGAAGAGTGGTGAGAAATAAAATCAGAAAAGTGATTTCCCTATCTGACATGTTTAATGATGTGAGCTCCACCCTCTAAGCTACAGTCTCTAAGACTTTTTGATTGTGCATTCCATCAATGAAATGTTTTGAGCTTCTTCTCAAATATATGTACACTTATTAGTATTATACAATGCTATATTAGATCTATATATGAAGTATTAGGTTCATATTTAAGGGGAAGATCAACAATAAATAAAGTGCTAATGTAATCTTCCCACTCTCAGAAGAATTGTCTTGCTTAGCCTTAATCTGATGTCTTTAGAAGAGTTTATTAGAGGACAATGGTATATTTGCTTTTTTGTAAGCTGACTCTATCAGCAACACGAAAGAAGAACTGGAACAGGATTCTTAAGCTTCGTTGTGTGTAAAGTTCACTTGGCTTGCTTTAAGCATATAGAACTATAGAGCAATAGTACCAGTGAGTCAGGGGAACTGATCAATGACCATCAATCAATAGCTACTAATGTCACAAAAAGACGAGACTTCCAGTGCCCCCAGATGGAAGTACTTGATACTTCATGCCACCTATAAAGTATTCTTGCCAAAAACATCTGATTTAAATCAAATCAAGACCTTACATTTCATGGATAATAAGGACATTGTTAACTATTACATCATTATAAGTACATGAATAATAAAATATAGAATAGATTACAAAGTTCATTATTATATAAATCATTATTATGCAAACTAAAGGAAATATGGGGCCAAAAGGACATGTTAAATGATATCACAAGGATATAATCAGCAAAGTACAGACTATAGCAAATTCTGTAGGATGAACAACCCAGTTTCTTTAACCAGTAGCAAGCAAGGGGGAAAAAACAGTGACAGGGGAACAGTAAGAGCAGGTATTATCAGCCAGTTGCAATACAGGAAAGTTATTCGATTCTTGATATAGAAAATGGTGAGATAACATGGGAAACTTAAATGCTGATTGGGTGGTCAATAAAAGGAAGTATTGATAATTTTTTGAGGTATGATAATGATATTTCGATTTTTAAAAGTCTATCATTTAGAGATACACAATGAAATATTGACAGACAAAATGATATCTTGGATTTGCTACATAGAATAATCTAGGCTGGGACATTAATCAAATAAGATTGGTCATGAGTTGATAATTACTGAAGATGGGTGATAAGTACATGGTTCATTATATTATCCCCTTTACTTTGGAATATGCTTGAAATTTTTTTTAAAGAGGTATTTTAAAATAAGAGTATTTTAAATTCAGATATCCTGGTTTCATAACCCTAGAGATTCTGATACTATAGATCTAAGGTAGTGCTTAGAAATTTGTAACTAGTGTCCTCAGGGATTCAGAATCAAATGGTCCCTAGACCTCATTTTGAAAAAATTAGACCCAACAGTGCAACAACTTGAATAGAGGAAATCAGGTAGGAGAAATTGGCAGGGTCTTTCATGGAGTAAGTGCTCATGACAAATATCTGCCGATTTTGTTTGAAGATTGTTTATAAATAATTGCCCCAAATCTTAATAGTGTTCGTGTATAATAACCATTCAGGGTGTAATTATTGGCGCTATTTCCTGACTTAGGCCTTTCGTTTTTCTATTAGATTTTTTTAAAGAGTCTTCTAATGATTGCCACATGAACCAAGGCTAATTCCCTGATTAGATAATCATCCTTGTGAATGCATTCTTCATAATCACAATGGCGGGAGAGATGTTGCCAGGCCTTTCAGGAAAGGAGAGACACCCAGTTGTGACCCTTTAAATTGGTATTAACTCTCACTCCACCCCTTCCAGGAGGAAAGAATTTTATAACCCTGGAAAGGGAGGGAGCAGAGAGTGACCCATCTATCTCAATGCTGTCAGTTCACATCACAAGGTACATACTTCCCACCCTTTTTCTTTCCATGCTGGAGCCCTTTACAACTGAAATGACCCTGGGGCTGGGACGTGTAGTGAAGACAGGGTTGGTCATGTCATAAGGCAAACAAATTGAAAATTGGAAGGTCCTGCCAAAGCTCCTTAGAAGGTCCCTCTCTATCCCTTAACCCGCAGCTGGCCCTCCCAGTCAAGTCAACAAAAAAGGCTGCTACTGATTGACCCCCACCTCATCCCTTGGGATTAAAAACATGATTTCTATCCAGCTCTCCTATCCTGCCAGTAACAGTAAAGCAGTCTTCCAGAAGAATCTCTTTATGAGATATTCTGGGCTTCAGATCTGTCTGAGATCAGCTCAACTCAAGGTTGGTAGATGGGGTGGCTGCATTCCACTCTACAACAACACACTGTGAACTGCAATGACCTTACCTCTTCTGCACACTCCAGGGAAGCCTCATTATACCCCCAATGATAAGGTAATGAAATAACAATAGGCAGAGATGGGCACAGCTGGATTCTTATTTTGTAGACAAAGATATTGAAGTTTGAGGTCTCAGTGTCTTCGACAATCCTCCAGGGTCACCCAGTTCAGAGTCAATCATGAACCCAGTATTCTTGCTCCAGATTTTATGCATTTACCCTTATCCTTGAAGGTACCTGTTTGTCTTGGTGCAATCAACTTGCTTTTTAAGTTCTATTTTCCTCCTCATTATAAAGATAACCTCCACACCCACCAAGGTGGACCATGTGTGTTTTTCTGAACATGTACCACCTGTTTTTACATACTTCCTTTTTGTTTAGCTTTTCCTTCTTCCTGAAGAATTTTTTTTCCCTTCAACCCCAATTTCTGCCCCAGTTTCAAGGCCCATGTCAAATGCTACCTCTTCCAAGAAGCCTTTCAAGGTTCATTCCCCTACTCCTATCCATAGGAGATATTTCTCTACTTTGCATCTTCACGTTGTAATGATAACAACTTTAGTCATATATAGTTGCTTCCTTTTCTTATATTTTTTAAATAATTGTGGCATTATGGTCATGTACATGTGTGTACTTGCCTTAAGACGCCTGTTATGTTAACTCCTTGAGCCCAGTGACCATTTATAACTCGACTTTTTTCCCCCTAGCATTTACAACAGTGCATTGCATATAGTAGGAGCTTCAACGTGTCTATAGGATTGAATATATGCAATTCTGAAACACATATAACACAGTTTGCACTTATCAAAATATAATTAAAGACAATGGGGACATTAGATGCTGCAAATGAGTAATCCTGTGACTCATCTTGACACAATTAAGAACAACAACCCCTCTAAAAAAAACCTCCTTAACCAACATTATCATTTATATCTGCTTTAGACTGTGCTAACATCTCCTACCTGATTTCCTCCATTCAAGTTGTTGCACTGTTGGGTCTAATTTTCTCAAATTATAGTCTAGGGGCCATTTGATTATGAATCCCCTAGGGCATTCATTAAAAATTTCTAAGCACTACCTTAAAAGATATATATATATATATATCTGTGTTGGCATTATTAAACACATTGAAAATTAACTGTCACTCTGTTTTAAGTGTCTCACTCCCTCTTCATTTTATACAGACAAGATAGACCTGCAGAGCTGCCTGGAAGTTAGTATATTTGGATGCACACTCTCAACTTTCCTTGCCCTTTTGTGATTCCAGATTGGATTGGGTGTGTGAGGAGGAAAAGGGCAGCCCTCTGGGGAGATTAAGAATATGGTCTGAAGGATGAAGATCAAAGAGCAGCCTTGGCTGCAGACCACATAGTGAGTGTAGTAACTGGCAGAGACTCTCTGATCTCCATGCTCCTCAGTCCCCCCTGTAATATCACACCGCCTTTTGCACCCTTTCTTGGGGTCAGCACCCTTCTCAGTTACACTATCTCCACTCCATCCTTGTGTCTCCTAAGCTTTACCTCCTGCAGGACTACAGATCTGCTGCCTATCTGCATATAACCCATTGTTCAGCCATCAGAAAGTACTACCGAAAAAAGTTTTATGAAACTGATCTTTAGTTAGTATGAAAGTTCAGGGGAAGTTTAGCTAAACTTAAAAAAAAATTTTACCCAAAATGAATGATCCTAATTGGTCTTCTATAGATAGTATCCAACTTCACTGACTAAACTATAGCCAAGTCTTACATCTTATAAGAGTTTGACTGTAAATTTTCTTTTCATTTCTTCCTTTCTTTCTTTTTTTTTTTGAGTTGGAGTCTCACTCTGTTGCCCAGGCTGGAGTGCAGTGGCACACACGCTCATAGCCACCCCAGCATCAACCTGCTGGGCTCAGACGATCCTTCTGCTTCAGCCTTCCAAGAACTACAGTTGCACGCTACCACGCCAGGCTAATTTTCGATTTATTGTAGAGACAAGGTCTAGCCAAGTTGCCTGGGCTGTTCTTGAACCCGTGGGCTCAGGCAATCCACTTGCCTCGGTCTCCCAAAGTGCTGAGATTACAGGCTGAGCCACTGAGCCCTGCCTGGTGTAAATTTTCTATTGCATGTTATCTGTGATATACTCCAAAATATTCTGGTAGGTGGGAATCGGGGGAAACAAACCAAGACTGGCTGTGAGTTGAGAATTGTTAAAGTAGGTGATGAGTACCTGGGGTTCGTTATACGATTCTCTCTTGCTTTAGTATGCTCTGGCATCTTCTTTAATGCATTTTTTTCTTCTAAAAAAATTTGTCTTGTTCTCAAATTTTGCCACCAAGCAATTCTAGTATGGTTAACTTTTCTGTTTTAGAATTTGAGAATCACTTACTTGGGTTCTCTGCTCCCTCTACCTTCCTTATTGTCTCAACTTCTATCACTGTCTTTCCTTTGCCTAGCTTAGTGAAACAGTGCTCTACCTGCCTGGTGAATCTCAAGTACTATCCACAGAGTGGTCCAAGAACCCTGGGCATTGCCAGACTGAATGCTCAGACTCCTTTCGTAACCATTTAAAAATATGCCATGGTAGCTGGAGTTCCAAGCTCGAGGGTTTTATTTTCACCGGGGACTTCAAATACTGCCACTGGGCTGCAAATAGAAACTAGGATGGCAACTTGTTTGCAAAAGTCACTGTGTTTGTTCCTTTTCTATTTCCTCCCTCCTTCTCACTCTCTCCTTTTTACTTGATTGGAAAGACATCTATTAGAGCCAAAGACAAAGGTGAAAATACAAGAACACTCTGGTGTTAAATATTTCCCAGGACATCAAAAACCAAGTTGTTTGGACTGCTGTGAATGACAGTAAATTGCCAACTTTTGTCTTCAGTTTGGAGACAAAACTATATTGTGTCTAGAAGGAAAACAAGTTCAAAACCCAAATCTAAGACCCGATGTGAAATGGTGATACTTAAGTTGTGCTTCACAGGTGTTTTGGCACCAGCAAGTCAAACAAGGCATTTCTTAAATCAGATGAGCAGACAGACTTGCCATTTGATCCACAGCAGAGCTTATCCTGCATAAACTAAATCCAAAATATTATTCCACTCAGTGGGCGATTCTTTGCCACAACAGTCACTGGCAGGTGTCCCTTGAAAACTGCTCTTGGAAACTTCTCCTGAGGTGTTGTCTTTCTCTAATGCTTGTCTGACTCCCTGAGGCCAAAGAAATTCCTTGAACAACCAAGAAAGGCAAAGAAAAGAAAAAGAGTAGCTCAATCCGTTAGAACCTTAGGCTGTGGAGGAGGATGCACCAAAGAGCCTGGATTTACAACCATCAATCACCCCTCTTATTTTACGCAGGAAAGGCATTTCTTTAATCCACCTGTTCAATTATTTATCATGCTATGTGTTTCCTTTGAATTGTCACTCGGGCAGAGGCTTTATGCTGTAAGGGGACACCCTAGTATTTTTTAATGACCTTAGGGAAAGTGATTGACACTAGATCCTGGAGTCAGATGTTCCTAGTGACGCAACTTGTTCTACTAGCAGCAGAAAAGCTTCCTGCCATGATTAAGTTAGAACTGTGAAAGTGCTAAAATGTGTGGTCAGCCTTCCTCTGATGCAAGCACTTTTATTATAGAGCCTAGTTGCAGAGGAGTGTAGCAACACAAATCCTGCCTCCAAATATCCCTTCTGTTTCTGAGCTAGTCACTCTATACCGAAAGGCAATGAGCTCTATACATGTGTTGGCCACTTGAAATATGCATGATCACGGTCATACCTTCTCCAAACATACAGATTTTCTGACTCTACCCCCCTTTCCCTTTTCTATTTGTTTTTCTGAGTTCATATTACAATGTGATCATAATTAATTTATGGCTGGCAGGCTGCCTGTCTCTGAGCCCTCATCAACTACTCTAGTCAAGCAAAACAAGAACCAATCCATTCTGTACTGGAACTTGAAATGGAAAATCATCTGTGTTTGCTTTTCTTGATAGGAGACTGAGATGGAGAAAAAGTGTCATTCTATTTTTTTTTGGACTTGACCTGTATTTCCCACCAAAAATGCTTGAAAACCTGTGAGCAATGTGTGTCAGATCCACTGCGACTCAATACTGGATGATGCATTCCTTAAAACAACATGAAGGGCTTTCTCAACTCCCCCTTGCTTGGGCTATCTCCCCTGAGATAGGGTTTCTTAGGCAAAGGGTATTTTCAGGATGTGACTGCCTCTTGAGTGGTTGGATGGTGAATAGTCTCTATTATCACTGATTCATTAATTCACCAACGTTGTAATACAATAAGACCAAAACACATATGAGGCTACAGCCCATAAACAATTGTTATTGACTTGAAAAGGAAGGGGATACCAATAAAGAGTAGGTTGTGCTCCCATTACTTTTATGCTCAAGACTCTTGCGGAATTTATTTCAAATTACAATAGGCATTTGTTCCTGTTTTACCTTGATTTCAGAGTTGCTGGAATCCAAATACCTGTATGTTTTAATACTCACATTGGGAAACTAATTCTACAGGTTTTCATTGTTTTTGTGAAACATTTGTGTCTGATCTACCTTAGCCAGGCTCATCTTAATTCAATTGCAAATCATGTCTTTTTACTGCTTGAATTTTCGGTACCTACATGTGCATTGTATGTGCTCTGTGAATATTGGGCAAATGAGTGAATAAATAAATGGAAAAGAACCCAGTTGCAGAAGGAATCTAGCCTAAATCAGCAATTCTCTAATGTTGTTGGACACCAGAATTACTTGTTATTTATTTTTGTTTTTAATGTCTCTCCAAGTTCCACTTTATTTTCCTCTCTCAATCTGTATTCTTTTAAAGTGAACTATTGCTCATTCAACTATTTAAACAGTATAGAGGCTCCTAAAGAAAAAATTGTTCTCTTTTCTTTGAAGTAGCATCATAATTATGTAAATACTCTTAACAGTTCTCCAAGTGTTCTTCTATATTTTTTCTTTGTTTAAACAAACCCACACTTTCAATTTATTTTATAAGTTGGTAATGTATGATAAATTTCAGTTTAAAACTTGATTTTTCTCATAATGTATTGCAGATACCCTTCCATATTAGTTGATGCATACAAATGTGCCTCACTTATTTATTGTTTTAGCTACATAGTGCCCATAATATAGATGCATCATAATTCATTCAAAAGTTTATTTGTGTGTGTGTATGCATGTAAATGCTGGCAATACAGAAATAAATATTCTTAGAGTTCTAATTATCATAATACTACAAGAAAGAGATTGGCAATAGTGGGAGACTGCCAGGAGAGGTGGGCCACACCCCATTAACAAGGGTACTTGCATAATGGACATTTGTATATCTAAACCCGAATTGTATCCTACATCTTTAAAATTAAAAATTAAAAAAATATTCTTAGAGTTCTGTTACATCTACATCTTTTAGATAAATTTTCAAAAGTTTGATAGAAAGAATAAAGAGCATACACATTTAATTTTTAAGAATGGTCATATGACCTGGTTCCCTCCTTTCACCAGCACTATATTTATCAGTCTCCTACTTTATTATAACTTTATTGAGAAATAAAATTGAATCATATTGTGATTGTTAGTTTGCACTTCCTGCGACATTTTAATTGTTTGTTTTTTAACCATGTTCCTGGGTCCCACACTGAACCTACCGTGTGGGATTCTATGGAATCAGAATCTCTGGGGTCAGAACCTAGGAATCCTGGCTTTTACAGAGCTCCTAGATGAGTCTCACGTAGCCATTGCTCAGACAGCCCTTTGGAAACCACTGATCAAGACAATGTCTCAAATTCTATTGAGATGTAAGCTTCTCAAATAAAAAACAAATATGAAAATTCCAAAGCAACAAAGATAATAACAAAAAACTTCAAAGGCAACAAGTGCTGGTTAGTGAAAAGTGTGTATTGCATAATTGTGTTATATTTTTTACATGATTTAAAACTCAACACTTATTTTGGATTTTGATGCAAATCTCAAATTCCCCATCATAACTTCATCTTCAATGTTTGGTTCAATCAGAAAGAGCATAGCTGTAGACATAACCAATTTCAAGACATTGAAACATTCTTAACTACATGGCCAAGGGAAATAGAACCCCAAGGGAGGTTTTACTATAGGAACACACAATGCCTGGGTTAGTAATGCAGTGGCAAAATACAATGGAAAGAAGAAGAATTTGCAGCCAGAAGAGCTGGATTAGGTGTGAGTCTTATTTCTACTTCACATGAACTATTTGATCCTGAGCAAACCAATTAACCTCTCCAAACCTCAGTTGCCTCATCTAAAAATGTAGATAACATTTTATAGAGCTTCCAGAAAGAATTAGCAAGGCAATGTAAATGAAAATGCTAAGTCCACATTAAAGCACCAAGCAGATATTAAGTGGCCTGTTATCAGGTTGATTGATAGTATCAAAGTTATTTTTGAAATATGTAAATTTGGATATGGATATACTAAACACAAACAACCTTTGACTGAAAAAACACAACATCTATATGTACACGGATTTGAAGGGAATGGGTTGCTGACAGATACGGCCTAATGCAAGTTTCTGTGTCAATTCATTTTGTCTCAGCTTTTGCATTTGCATTCATCAAATAAACTTCTGTTTTTCCATTAATGTCCAATTAAACTTATTTTCTTATAGCTTCCAAAGTTATATATGTCATATAGATTCACTTAAAGCCTATGTCAGCTATGAGATAGATTATAATACCTAATATGTTGAGTGCCAGGCATTGATATCTATTAACTCATTAATAGATAATTACTACAACTCTATGAGGTGAACTACGATTATGTCCATTTTATTGATGAGGAAGTTGAGAAATAAAGAAACTGACTTATACAGAGACACACAGCTAGTAAGTGGTAAAACTGGATTTGAAGTTCAAGTACTTTAATCTTAGTAAAATACTGTCTTCAGAAAGATGGTATTTGATACAATAATGACGAGAAAGCTTTTAGTTATGATAATACTTTTTATTAATGACACCCAAGTGCTTACAGATTGAAGTGAAGTACTTGTGCTCTATAAGGACCCGAATATTTGAAATTTCTCTAGTCATGAGTTTGAGCACTGTGAATATTAGACAGAATTTTTCAGTTGATAAATACCTTCAACAAGTTCTTTCATTTTTACCTTACAATGACCCAGTAATGTGGAGAGACTGAAGGCTAGCTTTCTCTATCACCTTCCAGTATTCACTCATGATATTCCCTTTGGAGGTATCCCAGATTGCTTTTCCTAGCTAATTGCTTCACCTGGCTAACTCCTCTACCTGTCCTGGTCTTATCAAGTCACTGCCTGCAGGAAGCCTTCTTTGATTCCTCTGACATGTGTTAAGTCTTCCTGCTATGCACTTCCTTCATTCCCTGCCTCTAGTGTCAGACTGAAGCTGGTTTATATTCTGAATCTTGAATTTTCCACACTGGAAACTCAAGGAGGCTGGAAATGTACCAGGTTTGGTGGCAGAAAATGTGGCTAGGGTCCTGAATCCCAGGTTCACTAACAGGAAAGACTGTCTTGATATGTGTAAAATACTACAAGTGTATGAAGGTTGTAATAAGAAGGCCTGATTTCAGATGGCAAATGATTCAGTAATCATTTCCAGTTTTAGTCTTGGCCTCTCAAAACCATTGCTGACCTCACTGTTTAGCTTAGACTCCTGAGCCCTGTGTTGCTCAGCTTCTACTTGGGACATTTGTTTAATAATAGGGTACTGAGGCTGGGCATAGTGCCTCATGCCTATAATCCCAGCGCTCTGGAAAGCTGAGGTGGGAGGATCACTTGAAGTCAGGAGTTCAAGACCATCCTGGGCAACATAGCAAGATCCTGTCCCTACAAGTTTTTTTTTAAATTGGCCAGGTGTGATGGCATGCATTTGTAGTACCAACTACTCAGGAGGCTGAGTTGGAGGGATTGCTTGAGTCCAGGAGTTTGAGGCTGTGGTGAGCTATGATTGTGCCACTGCACTCCAGCCTGGGTGACAAAGTAAGACCCTGTCTATAAAAAAAAATTAAAAAGAATAGAGTACTAGAAATTTACTGTGTACCAGCAGGATAGGCATAGTGGTTAAATGAGTGAGTTCTGGATTTTTCATTCAGGCCTTACTCTTGGATAGCTGCATGATCTCAATTAGTGTTGGCTATGACTCAGTTTCCTTATCTGCAAAATGACGATAGTATCTACATTATTGGGTTGTTGTGAGGACAAATTAGATATTCCTTATGAAGTTGAGAGCATGATATTTGGAGCATAATGGATGCTTGATAAATACTGCTGTTAGGACTAATGAGGTAAACCTCCAGTCTCTAGGCTGGTTTCCCAATCTCCAGAGCCACTTCTCCAAGACTTTATCTCTTGCTGCTTTCCCCCTTCAAAGCCCACATGTAAGTCTTATTTTTCTACTCTAAACCCTTTTTTGCTGCATCTCCTTTCTCAATACTTCAAAAGAAGGTATTATACCCACCACAATGACTGAAATGAAAAAGATGAAAAATGTAAACAATAAATGAAGTTGTAGGGCATCCAGACGCTTAGCGTGCTGGTAGGAGAGCAAATTAATTCAGCCATTTCAGAAAACGGGTCTGGCAGTGAAGTCAAACACGTTACTAGCCTTTAATTTTGGAATTCCACAACGAGGTCTATACTTAACAGAAACACATACACATGTATATAAAAAATCACGTAGAAGAAGTTTCATAATGGCACATTACCTACTTATTGCTGCAAAAGAAGTTGCCCTCAAACTAAGCAACTTAAAACAACAAACACTTATTATCTCAAGTTTAGTTTCTGAGGGCCAGGAATCTGGGAGTAACTCAGTTGGGTGCAGGGCCAAGGTATCCATTAGGTGCAGCAGGAACTGTGCCTAGGGCCCTTGATACTTGTCAGTACAATTTCCTTCTTCCAATGAGTGAGATACATCATTTGTGTTGTAGTGATGGTAGGGTCCACAAAGTGCCCAGGTGCCATGAAAGTCACAATGCAGCCCTTGCTGGTGGGTGTTGCCAGGAATGCAATTATTGCAAGATACCACGGGTGGAGGAACTACTTCCAGGTTTACTCAGGCAGTCTCTAGAAGGTCCCAGTTCTTCTCTGGTTGTTGGCTGGAGGCCTCCGCTCCTCACCACATGGACCACTGCATAGTTACTTGGGTGTCCTCACAACATGGCAGATGGTTTTCCTTGGAGCAAGTGGAGAAAGTGAGAGCAAAGGTGAGAGAGAGAAACATCAAGATGTCTTGATATCTAGGAAATGATGTGCTATCACTCTGTCATATTCTATTGATTACACAAACCAACCTTGGGATGGGGATGGGGGACACAGAAACACATGAATACCGGAAGTCAAGGATCACTGAGGTCCATCTTAGAGGCTGGCTACCAAAAATACTACCTTTGGTGGTTAGAAACTGCAAATAAGCTAAATGTTTATCAATAGTAGTAAGGATAAATAAGAGATGGTGTATTTGTGCAATGGAATCTGATGCAACAATGAGAATGAGTTATTTCTAACTACATACAACAACATGAATGTATGTCATTAACATAATATTACCCAGAAGAAGCCAGGCACAAAGGGTATAGGCTATAGGATTCCACTTATATAAAGTTAAAAAACAGGCAATACTACTCTATGTGTTGGAGGTCACATTGTGGTTCTTGCTGGAGAGAGAGTGATGGGAAGTGAATACAAAGGGAGCTTTTGGGGCTGGCAGTATTTGGCTTCTTTATCTGGGTGTTATTTCCACAGATTTGTGTGTGAAAAATGCATTGAGCTGTAAAACTTTCTCCATGTCTATTATACTTTAATAAGAGTTTTTGGAAAGGAGGAGCAATCATAGATATATTATCTCTGTTTCCTAAAGAAATATTCTGGATCTAATTTTGGTTATGGCTAAACATAAAACTGGGTGCTATAGACTGAATATTGTATCTCTCAAAATTCATACATCAAACTCTTATATCCAAGGTGATAGACTTCCCAAGCCTCCAGGTAATTGGAGGAGGGATTTGTGGGAGGTGATTAGTTCATGAGGGTGAACCCTCATGAAAGGGATTTAATACCCTTATGAAAGAAAGAGCCCTAGAGAACCCCTTTGTCCCTTCTACCATACAAAGCCATCATAAGAAAGTTCTGCTAATGAACCAGAAAGCGGGCCTTCACCAGGCACTGATACCTTGATCTTGAACTTCCTACCCTCCAGGACTGTGGGAAATAAATTTCTGTTGTGTATAAGCCATCCAGTCTATGGTATTTTTGTGATAGCAGCCTAAAAGGAGTTAGACGGAGTAACCATACTGTGTGGTCAACTTATTGTTCTTGCTGCTAGGCCTCACTTGCTGTGGGATCCTGTTGAACAAGTTACTTAATCTCTCTAGACTGTAGTTTCCTCATTTCCAAAGCAGAGTAGACACTTACACTCCTAGTCTCAGAGTATGGTGAAGAATATGGAGCAATATCAGATGCAGTTGAGTCCTGTTACACTATCAAGAACTATGATATTAAGGTCTTTCAAGTTCAAAACTATAATGCTTCCCAGTAGACTAGGTTATCTATCTATCATCTATCTATCTCCTATCTCTCTCTCCCTTCCTCACTTGGGGTGGAAAAGGTAGGTTTGAGATTTGTGATCTGGCTCTCCTGGGTTTATCCTTTGGTCTTAGCCTTCTGCACTATCCACATGGCCTCCTTGAGTGTCTTCTCTAGGTGAGATTCCCTAGATTAACCAAGACAGTAAGATGCGGAGAGCAAAACCACTAGCCAGCTGTAGTTCTTACCTGGGTCAGAGATTAGCTGCACAGGATAAAGGTGAAAGCTGCTTCTGTGCACTATGGGATGACAGAGGAGGTTTATGGGGAATCCCACCAGGTGATACAGATGGTTTCTGTTGTTCCAGGATGGGGCCAGATTACCTTTTTAATACCTTTAGGCATATATTATGTATATACATTCCTTTAACACCTGCTTATTTCTACATAATATAACCATTTGTAAGGATAGACCTTGCTCAATAAAGACATGTTATGAGGTAATTGTGATCATTTGTAATTCAAGTCTGGATTTATCCTCTGTGAGAGCTGGGATTCGCAGTTTGTAGGACCATCTCTTACAGCTTTGCAAGTGTGTACCTTTTAACGTGACTGGAAGCTCCCTAGACAGGGCAAGTCCTTCCCATACTAGGAGAACCCCGAGATAGTCACTGTGAAGTGACTTATGGAAGTGGGTAAGGTTAAGTTAAATGGAGAATCTCCCCCAGCTCATCTCATCTGAGAGAGTAAGATCCTATTTCATTTGTTACACATTACTTTCTATAGTACTGTATTTGAGGGACTCGAGTAGCAGCATGAGGCCCTCTGGTGGCCGGAAATAATTCATGAGTTTGCGTTTCAAGCATTTTGAAGGGCAACTATAGTTGGAGAAGTAAACAAAGCTGGTGAATCCTCATCTAGACCAGGTGCTGACAGTGGAGGCATGATAAAGTGGGGTGACCTATTCTGAGGAGAGTTAAGAATGAAACTACTTTATTTTAAGATATTAGATTGGACTGTAATTTCAGATAGCCTGTTCACCTTCAGATTTTTCATTCCTTGGTTCATCTAACACCTCAATTAGGTACTCACTGAGTGTCTAATCTGTGCAAGGCATCATACTCAGCATTACATGGGGGTAAATAAAAAGATATCACATACTTCTAAGGTGCTGTGGAAGGAGGATAAAATGTTTATACCACCAACGTGGTAGATAATAAGAGGTGGCATCAGAGAATAAATAATGACCCATGAAAGAGCAATTACTTTCAGATAAAAGGGAGGGCTTCTAAGAAGTGGCATTTGAGCTGAAGCACCAGTGAGAAGCAGGATTGGGGGAGATAGAGAAGGAGGAAAAGATGGCATTATGAGGGAGGGAAAACACAAATTTAAACAGACATGGAAACAGGAAAATCAGAGCCTGACACAGAAATGGATGAACAGCCTAGTCTGCCAAAGTCATAAGGAGGTTTTAGAAGTTGGAAGGAGAATGAAGGCTGGACACATCTGTTTGGGTCAGCCTGGAGAACCTTACACCTTGCCTGATAAATCTCTTCATAAAGCAATGTGAGCCTTTGAATATCTTGGAGCAGAAAAAGGGGACGTCAAAACACAGGCTCACTTGTGCTGAAATGAGTGCAGTCCTGTTCACTAGCATTTGGTTGGGAGGAATGTTGATCTACAGGTGCCACTGTCTGACCTCCAAAGTCATTAGGATGTTTCCAATTACCTAAACTACCTGAGCACCAGGAAGCAGTCAGTGCCAGAAGGCTCCTGCCAATTTTAATTAAATCCCTGATTAGAATGCCTTTCAATGAATGTGCTATACTAGACTTGTTCTGTTTTGTTTCTTTCAAGTTTTAAGAATGGCTTCATGCCTGATTATCTTTCTGATCTAATTTAATGTGGTTTAAACTACATGAACAAGGAGTATTTCTGACTGGAGCTATGGGATAGAGTCCTAGCTGTGAACTCTTATGTCCACAGAAGAATTCAAGCAGCAACCTCGTTAGAACTGATCAAGCAGCCTGAGAATCTACATTATGCCTGGTATATAGTTGGTGCTCAGAAACACTTGTTAACAAATAATTAACAACTAATAAAAATGTAAGAGAAATTTAATGGCACAGGCATAGAAGTCGTATAGAATGTAGTAAACATAATTAATACTATTCTTCAGAAATAATGAACAATGATATGATAAAAATAAAAATCCTTCAGTTCAAAGTTAAGAGTCGACGTGCCCATTTGAGAGAAATGCAATTGAGAACTTGCAAATGAGACAAGCAAAGATGGGCAATTTGGAATTGTAATTAACATAGCTACAACAGAAGCAACCATTTAAGAAGTTACAGCAGCAATGAGTATTTATTATTTTGAATGAAATGTGCATTTAACTTTTATATAAAAATCATCAAAAGTGTTATATTAGATTATCTTACTATTAATTTAACACCCAACATCATCTGCTAACTACCTTTTAGTTGTTGTTTTTTTTACTTCTGACAGATAATCAGCTAAAACTGTTAAAACATAAAAATATTAGTTTATTCTTTGAGATAAAGTACCACCAGTGATGAATTACTGAAAGTGAAAAGTAAAAACAGATGCCAGAGAATCAACTTACTGACAAAAATTATCACAGAATTTCATAGAAGTATGAAGTCCAAGGCAATTTAGACATCTGGTAGAACGTTTTTATAAGACTTCTTAAAAGTGTGAATTCTTTCTTTTGGAGGCAGGTGCCTGGTATGCCAGGTCTATCTTGTTATTTTCTCATCTTTTCTTGGCTACTTTCCAGGATGAACCAAATGTCGTCTAATGTTGTACACCTCCCAGTAACCCCAAATTGTTTAAGGTAAAGAGAAAAATTTAATGTAAAGCCCCAAATTGTTTAATATAAAGAGAAAGTGGATTTTTTCAGTCTTAGTCATAGCCCTTAGAGTTAAGTTTGTCACTAAAGAAAGACACGAGGAGAAGCCCCTCTACTCCCACCCACCCCCATTCTTCCACGCTCCAACTCCAAGGTCATTCTCTCTTACAATGGTTTGGGGTGAATTGGCTGACAAAGTTGGAGCGGGTGTGTCATGGGGCCATATGGCCCATTTGGTCCCACTCAGTCTTAAGCAAACAAGCTTCTTTGATTGGCCACGAGAGCTGTCTGACTCTCCCGTCTCTTGGCTTTCTTGCTCCTTTGTCTCACCTTCCAGCACAAGGCGCTGGAGGCTAACAATAAAAGTCCAGATGACAGAACAACCAGGCCAAAGATGGAGATGATGGAGCCGTGGGAATTGAAACTGTAAGCCACGGCGGTGACCACGATCCCGGCGATGAAGACAACCACCGCGAAGGGGATAATGCAGCGGTAGCAGGAGAGCTCAGCACCCCCTGTGGCCGCCATCAGCTGAATCTCACTGACCAGGGGGACTGTGGTGACCACAACTTCGCTCTTGGGGCCCTTCTCCATTGTCACTGGCACGGGAGCCTTTGGGGCTCCCAGGATCTCCTTGATGGGCTCTTCGGTCATTTTTACAACGTGCTTCCTAGCTGGGTACACAGACTAGATCTGGAGTGTCTCACGGAGGTGGATACTGTGGAGAACACAGGAGATGTTAGCTAAATGTATCAATGAATCCTGCAAGCAGAAAGAAGGCTTCCAGGAGGCACAGATGCAAGTAAAAAATCACTGTTGCTTTTTATTCCTTATTGGTTGCATTCTCTTTATATTGGGCAAAAAAGCAAGATGAAGCAGAGGAAATTTAAAGAAAGGGAAGACATTAAAAGGTGGGAAGCATTTCACTGTGTTTAATGCACTCCAGTGGTCTACAAATATTTTACAAGTTTTTCTGCTTTGTCTGTTGCTTCTCTAAACACAGAAAAGCCTGGATCCTAATCCAAAGACGGCCTCATTCAAGAGGAGAACATGTGATAAACAGTATTTCGCAGTTAGTTCCAAAACTCATAGCAACTTAGATTCCGCCAATCTTGCCGGGCATAACAGGCATTCTTCCCAAATGTCACCCATTCACTGCCCACGAAATCAATGTCAAGGCAAGCAGCCAGCAATAAATGATGTTCTTCTCCATCAACTGACAGCCAACAAGTCTCTAATGTGTTACTATTAAACACAATGCAACCTGTGCTCTGGGACCTGTTTATTGCCCCACTGTGGGAGGTCAGTTCAACCAAAAATTCAGGGACAATGAGGTAAGGAGTTGTGATCTGAAATGTGACAATATGCTCCAATCCATTTGAAAAGAGAAAAATTTTTAAAAATCAGCAACTTCATAGGATATAATTTTATGCTTTCTCACATTAAAAATAAAATCAATGATTAGAGTAATTGGCTGATGGTTCACAAATTTTCTATTAAACTTAACAAGGAATGTTGATATTACATATATTATGACATGGGTAAATAAGCATGCTAGGTGGTCAGTAAAATCTTTACAAACGCATTCTTCATGCCCCTGTATATAAAACTTGCTGCAATGCCCCTTTCGAGATGTTTTGAATCTGGAAATTTCAGGACAAAACTTGAGACTTCCAATCAAAAGCATCTGGTTGAAATGCTGCCTGTGAGAAATCAGTGAAAACTCTTGTCTGACGTGTTAAATCACTGTCTTCCATTCTCGAGAAGCTGTCTATTTTCTAAACTGTTACTAAACAATGGAGTAGTTATAGTTTCCAAAATAGTTTGAAGAAAGATCCTTGAGACTATTTTGATGAGATTGATGCATCGAATATGTCAAGCATCTACTGAAAACAGATTCAATCCCAAATCAAACCTCACTGGCTCTTCCCTGCCCCAGGAGGTCAAGATATCACTCTCTGAGCAATGAAACGAAATATTAGAGCTGTCTACTCACATGTCATTTTAAATCACCAAACAAATTAATCACTGCTGTCCAGTGATACCCTAAATACTGGTGAGGCCAGTTAAAGATACCTGAGATTATCTCTGGAAAAAAAAGATCTTCACCCCATAGGTGAGATTGAGCTATCCTGAAAAGAAAGATTTGCCCCCAAACTACTCACACGCACCTCAGAGAGAGGCAGTCCATTGCCAGGGAAACCACTTCACTTGGAAAGGAAGAAACAGCAACATTAGAGCTTCTTCGCTGAACTTCTGGGAAAGAGCCTGAAACAGCACGGCTGTCAGTAAATGACAGGTCTGGTCAGGGATCTCTTCTGGGGAAAAGAAAAGATGCAAAAACACTTCACTATACAGTTTGCTTTGGGATCCCGGAGCTCTTGTTTCTTTCAGGCTACCTCTGTTCCTAAATGACGCTTGTCTTTTCCTCCCTCTCTCTTTTTATTCCCTCCCCCTCCGGTATGCCCCTCCCTATCTTTTTTTTTTTTTTTTTTTTAAACTTTGTTCTTTTCCTTGCCAGCAGATTCTGAGTTTTGGCTTCCCCCAAATCCACTCAGTGACATGATAAGTCAGAATCATTTCTACAGTCCCCAGAGACAGAAGCCAGCTTTTACTTTTATTTCTCTTGCAGTATTTACTAAGCAGACTGCTTTGTGAATCTGAATGACTCATTTTTTCCCCAGCCAACCTCCAGATCTTCCTCCCATCCATCAGGCAATTTTATAAGAAAATCCCAGAGTCAGCGTTGCAGACCCAGCTGAGGGGATAGAGACGAGGGGACAGACACTCTAGGGCGGCAGGAACAGCTGTGAAGTCACCAGGCAGCTGAATTCAGCCTCTAAGCCAGCATTAAAAAAAAAAAGTCCATTTTCCTAGATTTTCCTAGTATTCTTTCTTCTTATGTTGTGTGGAGGTCATCCGAAGCTTAAAACCCCACTTGTTTGATGTTAATTTATTTAGGAATGAAGGTGGGAGGTCCAAATATTTGTGGTTAAGGCAGAACTCCAGTCATCTAGCTTTAAACATGATTGCTTACTGCTTTTGCTAGGAGTATCTTTGGCAATGCTAAACTAATCCCCATCATCATTGTCATTGCTGTCATCTATAGAGCACCTACTATGAACACAATATTAAGAAAAGTCACATATTAACATTAATTTGCACTAGTTTATAAATGAAGAAACAGCTCAGAGAGGTTAAGTAATCTGACAAAAGTCACACAGTAAGACAGAAATCTTTGGTTTGAACCTAGATTTATTGGATACGTAAGTCACCTGGGGAGCTTGTTAAATGTAGAAACTGACTCAGTAGGTCTGTGACAAGCTCCTCCATGTGAAAGCTCTTGTTCTTCAGCCCATTTTAAGGAACAAGGTATTTTTAATATTCAAATATATTTAACTTGACATATCATACTCTCAAACAATAAAGTTAAAAGTCTATTTTCCACTTCCGTAAATGGCCTTATAGGTTTATGCTTTCTTATAGGCCAGCTATTTGAAATTTCAAAGTACTTGAAATACATACAGCCCTAGATTATCTTTTTGAGGAAAAAATGAAGACCATACTGGGAGACTATTATCAACTCATCCTTTGCTTTTGTAGTTAAAAGTTATCCATCCTCCATTTTCTAATCTGTGTCAGAAACTCCTTTTAATTAATACAGTGAGTCACAAATTCAAATTAAATCTAGGAAGGGGTTTATTTTCCTTCTTTCTCTGGGATGGTTAGATTTTTTCTAACTGCTGGCAAAGGGACTGGATGTTCTCAAACATCTTGCCTCT